>NC_139948.1:6276709-6334209 GCF_963454915.1 Gymnoscopelus microlampas
GCCGGCAACGCGGCTTGATTCTTGCCTTTCATTTCCTGCCCCGCGCCTCACAATTAAAGACCCGCCCCCCCCCGTTTGTTTATTCCAAACAGGCACGGCCGGCCCCAAGTGTTGCTGACATGTTCCACTCCTTCTGTTCATACTTTAAATCTTCTGCCTGGCCGTGTCCGACGGCAACTAAGCCTAGCAGGACGTGTTCTTTTAACTCGGGAGAGTTATACAAAAGAACCCGGAGCCGAGCTCCGTTTTGGGTCCAATTTGATAACTCGAGTTATAACACGAGTTCCATTTCGGGAGTCTGACCGGGCGAGCCATTCGTATATAGCCGAGTATATTCCGTTGCCTGTGTCATCAGTCATCTGAATGTGTTTAGTAGCCTAGCAACGGCCTTTGCGAGGTTAATTCCGGCAGGCGTCGAGGTCGCCGGGTTAGCCTCACACAGTATAGCTACGGCAAAGCGCAGCACAATACAGTACAGGCCAGTACTCCTCCGATACACCAGACTGAAATGATTTTCGACAGAAAACGTTGCCACCATATTCATCCAGGCCTGGGATTGCTGAACGGATATACGCAGCAAAAAAAGACAAACGAATCTTGCTCTCGTGGTTGATTTTGCTTTGTTGGTGGACTGCAGTGACAAAGCCTGCGTCGGGTTGGGAGGTATATACGCCATAGGTGCCATCTTTTGGCACACATTATCCCCGGCATATAAAATCATTTCACTATTGAGCGTACACAACGCACAGCAAAGCCACCGGTGTCTCGAATGGATTATGAGAACCATTCATTTATTGGCACTGATGTAAAGTCCATACTGTAATTTGACATTGTACATCTTTTTCATATTAATATGGAATAGGGAATGAACTCAACAATTTGTATCATGTGCAATTGTACAAAATAGCCATTTTACAATGATCATTTATATGAATTACGTTAATAAACTCATTCGATTAATGCATTGAATGCCTCTACTCTTTTCAACAAAGTTATGTTTGGGCAAGTGGAGGAAACACAAAGCAAATCCAGACCACTGCTGCCATCTACTGGTCTACATGGGCAATGCGACCACCCTGGTGCCATGAGGGGAAAATACCCATAGACAACCCATGGTGTGTAATAATAATAATACCTGATTGATACTTATAGGTGCATGCATGGGTGTCATGCACTGAACATTGCTGTTCTACAAGCTTGGCTATGTTCGGTGTGTGACAAGGGCCACAAGAGTTAAAGCCGCACTATGTAACCTTTTCAATGAATAAAATGTAATTTGTCAAATACGTATGGTAGAGTATGTTGCAATAATATACGTTGTACAATTGGGGTGGTTGTATGTTGTCTCCCTGCTCTTCTATTGAGACATTTAGATCGTGTCAAAGGTCATGTCTCACCTAGACACAGGATCAGACACCTGAAGGGCAAGATTCAATTTATCCCCTGAGCAAGCAGGCAGGCTCTATTGGCTCAATGGTAAAAAAATTAAAAATAATAAAATGCCAGCAGGTGTGTAGGAACCCGGGTTCAAATATGGCAGTGGTTTTCAACCTTTTTTGCGTCAAGGACCCCCAAATTGACACATATTAGCCCAGGGACCCCCATTTGAAAAGATAAGCCAGGGACCCGCAATGAGAGACTATTTTTTACGGCTCTAGCAGTGATTTTCAACCATTTTAATTTGAAGGACCCCCAGTTTAACATGCATTAGGCTACAGACCCCCATTTAATGGCATCTCTATCTCTGGGACCCCAATTTATATTATGAAATCAATGTTAATTTAACTCTGAGAGTGTACAAATGGAACCAAATGGACCCGTTAGGGTCCAGTTGGTTCCATTTGTACACTCTCAGAGTTACAGACCCATAAGGGTCCATTTGGTTCCTATCCATCATTTAGCTGGGGACCCCCTGGAACTCCCTCAAGGACCACTGGTGGTCCCCGGAACACTGGTTGAAAACCACTGAAATATGGGGTAAAAGAGGAAAGTTACAGTTTGAACTACAGTGAGTAACACCTGCTTGTTGAAATCACAACAGAGCACGCTGAAATGCTTCCTTGCCTATTAATAGGCCTCATTCCTGTGTGTGTGGTTTATTGATAGACACGTATATGAATACATACAGTAGACATGAATGAGCCGTACTGTCTGCTGCAGTGGTTCTCAAAGTGGGGTCCAGGGACCGCCAGGGGTCCTTGGAGGGGGGTACTAAGGGATCCCCAGCAAAATGTGTCAATACAGCGTCACAATCATGTCAACCACTTTAACCACCGTTATTTTATACTTCGGCTACGCAAAAATAGCAGATATACAAGCTCACAGAAGGCACAAAGAGATCAGATTTTTTTGAAAGACTTGAACAGTTTTGCAAATGTTTGGAATGAACATAATATTTATTTAAAAAAACAAAACGTTTTAAATCACAACTTCGCTTCTGGCGGTCCCCTGCCACAACATAATTTTAAGATGGGGGGGTCCACAGCCAAATAGCCTACGTACATGTAATGTCGGGGGTCTTTGACGTGAAAATGTTCGAGAACACAATGTGCTCTACCGACACGCAAGCTTGCCAAAACAGTGGGAGTTATAAACCTATACATGAGGTGCCGCGGTCCTGCCTCGCTCTCAGAGAATACAAACAATGCCTGCTGCCTATAGGCTCTATGCACAGCAGCCATATTATCACTTCCTTCACAGGTGTTACCAATGATACTAATGAAGGTTCTGTTCCATTTAGTATAGCACAGTGGTTTCCACGACCCCCATAACTCTGAGAGTTACACACCCGTAAGGGGCCATTTGGAAGCCCACGAGGGTCCCTGGACCCCAACGTTAGACAAACTGGTCTAGCAGAGTGTTTCCAGTGAGCCAACATGCACAATATCAGCACCCTGACTCTGTTTGACCAGAATGGAACACATTAATATCATTGGTAACACCTGTGAATGTCTTCATAATATGGCTGCTGTGAATAGAGCCTATTACTGATTGCTTCCAGAGGAGGAGAGAGCAGGCACAATGCGTGCGATGCAGCCGTTCGTCCACCAGATGTCTCTGTGTGGACAGAAATGCAGCAGCAGCAGCACCAGCCCGATCCCCCACACTACCACGCTCCTCTGTCCTCAACCGACCCCATGGCAAAGCTGCTGCAGCAGCAGGGGCAATAGGTACCCCCCCCCCCCCACACACACACACACAAACATACTGCACCCAAGGACCTGGGGGAAAAAAACAAACACTTGGAACCGTGACCGGCGATGCAACTGGCCTTTCAGCGACCCGGCTGAAAGGCCATCCTTTTAACACAGTGTTTCTCCAACATGTCAAGGACCCCTAAATTGATACATGTTAGCCCCCCCCCCCCCCCCCCATTTGAAAGGATTTTGTGCCAGGGAACCCCCCATCAGAGAGCATACGTCAAAGATTCTTCTAGATGTGTCGAACACAGCCAATCTACAAGCTCACTTGTAGCTATATCTATTAATTATTATTATCGGTTAATAGCTTAAAATATATAATAGGTGCTTAAGGGCTTGCTCCTCATTTTGCTTGGGGAAACCCCCCTGGAACCCCCTCATAAAGACCCCGACGTCGGACCCCCCCCCCCCCCCCCCCCCCCGCTTTGAGAACTTAATCGTTTTCAGAAAGCGCCCGGCCTCCACCTGCACTAAAAAGGCCTTTTCCCATGCAGCCCGTGACGCGTCGACTGACCGACCGACCGGGGGAACAGAGACATTAAGGTTCCCCCATGCAGCCCCCATGGAGCCATGTCCAAAATGTCACCTCCACACCGCTCCGTGCCACCTCCCCACGTCCTTCCCCGAATTGAGAGAAGAGACGGCGGAGGGCTTTCCGCTTTACTAGACGCCGAGGCCCTCCGGACTTTTAATTGCAGTATTGATACGTTTACTTAAGTAAAAAATGTCCTTTTTCCACCATTGACAAACACACACTCACACACGCATCAGGCACATGCGCTCAAACACGCCCCGGCCCGGCGCAGACATAAAATAGGCTCTATGCACAGCAGCCATTTTGGAGAAAAATTGGGTCTCTTCTGACTTCCTACACAGGTGTTACCAATGATACTAATGAAGGCTCTGTTCCATTCTGGTGAAACAGTCACGGTGCTGATATTGTGCATGTTGGCTCACTAGAAATACTAGTGGGTCTCAAAGTGTGGTCCAGGGACCCTCATGGTTCCTTGAGAGGGTGTAACTCTGAGAGTTATGGGGGTCCTTGAAATTGAAATGTTTGAGAACCACTGCATGACTGTGCTACACTAAATGGAACAGAGCCTTCATTAGTGTCATTGGTAAAACCTGTGAAGGAAGCAAGAAAGGGGCCCAATTTCTGTCCAATATGGCTGCTGTGCATAGAGCCTATTGTGCGCGGAGTGTGGTGGCGTGCGCGCCGAGCGCACCGTGCACACACGCTTTCTTTTGTCTCAATTCACACACACTCACAAGTGAGTGCATATAGGGGGCCACAGACATACAATCCAACCCTATTTGTCTGTGACCCTCCGGCTGTTTTGACTTCCACCCCACTCCCCAACACCTCATCCCCCCCCCCCCCTTCTCCCTCTCTCTCTTTCTCTCTCTCTCTCTCTCTCTCTCTCTCTGTTGTTTTCTTTTTTTTTCTTTCTTCCCCTCGACAGAAGTGACTAAAAGTAATTATACGGCTGTCGTGGGGGCAAGGAGGTCCATTTTAACGACAGTGATAAAACCGAGGGTGAGAGAGAGAGAGAGAGAGAGAGAGAGAGAGAGGGGGGGGGGGGGCGGAGCAACAGCAAAGAGGACAGGATTCCACAAGAGGAATCGAGGCCTCGGTAAAAAAATAAAAATAAACACGCGTCCCGGGAAAATCGTGCCGCGGCTGAAAGTAGTTCACGGCGCCGCCGCCTCCGATTCTGGCAGCGGAGGGGTGAAAGCTCTGTCGGCGTCAACACCAGGGGCCGGGGGTGGGGGGGGGGGGGGGGGCACCATCCTCCATCTTTTTTTTAATATTCCTTCAGAGTTACAGGCTCAGAATAATATACACCACGGCGGCTTTATAAGCAAAACCCGCCAGAAATACTCGGAGTACACGCTGTATTCCTCGGGAGTGCGGGGTGGTGTTTTAGAAAAAGAGAAAAAAAGGAACGATGACAGCGGAACGTTGTTCCGGCGGGGAAGGCACTGAGACGAAGCGAAAAAGCTACTCTCTCTCTCTCGAACGTCGCGTTATTATGTACACCCTCCGCCAGGGGAGAGACGAGACGACGGGGCCCAGACTCCCCCTGCGTCTGACTGGTTGTTTTGAATTCCCTGAGTGTGTTGCAGTGGGGGGGGGGGGGGGGGGGGCCGGGGTTGTGGGGGTGGAGTGCAAAGCTACTCTGTCTGTCTGCCGCGTGAGAACATGGCTGAGGCGCGGCGTCTGGGGGGGGAAGGGGAGGAGGTTGAGAGGAGAGACGGCGGAGGGCTTTTTTGCTTTGCTAGACGCCGAGGCCTGATCCCTGGGTTAGCTGAGAATATCTCTCACCCACCCGCCCCCCCCTGGTGCCGGCGGTGCCGCATGCCGTTCTGCCTATTTGGTGTGCAGTGTGGCATGAAAAGCCTCAGGATAACCCTGCCTCAATCCAGTCCCTCCGAGCAGCCCCGAAACAATGACGAAAAAAAAAAAAAAAAAAAAAAACAGCTCAAGGGCCAGAAAACACAGAAAAGGAAAAACACACACCCGGAACAAAAAAAAAACAGGGCACACGGGTCCCACACCTTCGCGGCACGCTTTTTTTCTTTTTTTTTTTCTTCCGACCTTGAATTTACGAGACTACGTCCGTCGTTTGTTTTGTTTTTTGTTTTGTTTTGGCTGCGTAGCTACAGTACCTGATTATTAATGTGAGAGAGGGAGGAAAACAGAGCTGTTTCTCTCAAACCTCACCGCGCCGTCCGAAAACATTCTTTTTTTCTGCTGTAAAGGGAACATAAGGTCCGCTGTGCCTTCCATTTTCTAACTCCTACACCACCTTGCTTGCGGGCGCTGCGTGCGTGCGCCTGTGGTTTTTATGGAAGGCCGTATTATCATTTTTTTTTTATTGCTAGCTTACTGACCTTGTCCGGGTCGAATGCCAGGCAGCCGGCGGGGCCGGAGGCCCCCCACCGCGCGGGCGGCCCAGACGCTGCCCGAGGACATGCCCAGGCCTGTGTTTTTTTTTTGCGGAGGAGGTGTGCCCCTCCGATGCCCCGCGGAGGGCGTGGGCGGAGAGACAGAGAGTGTGTGCTGGGAGAGGGGGAAGGGGGGAAGGGGGGTGGAGAGGACATCCCTTGGCCGCGGGTGAAGCCGGGCGCCGTGCTGCCGCAGCGGCGCTGGAACCACACGTGGAGAGAGAAACACGCGGCACGCCGCAAGCTGCGCTTGCCTGGCAGGCAGGCGCGCAAATGCATGCACGCACACACGCACGCGTGCATGCACGCACGCACGCACACACACAAAAGTAAAAATACTAAAAGTACTACAATATTTGAAAATAGCCGATCTACAAGCTCACAACGCGTCGCGATGCGACGCGTTGTGAGCTTGTAGATCGGCTATTTTCAAACAGCCTAGGTATAAAATAGGGCTGAAGTGGTTAATGTATGTTTTATAATATAATAATTGAAATCTGCAAAGTAACTAGTAACAATAATAATTGTAGTGGAGTAAAAGTACAATAGTTGCCTTTGAGATGTAGTGGAGTATAAGCAAAAGTATTGGACATTGGAAATACTCCAGTAAACTTAAGTAAATGTACTTAATTACTTTCCACCTCTGGCGAGTGGTAGATTCAAAGCGAACGAGCGCCCGGGCCCACATATTGCACGTCGGCGTAGAGTGTACAGCCTGCGCGGCCCTAGTGCTGTATTGCACTGTAGCTGGGTGTATATTTACACAACAAAAGCCGCCACTAGCTAGCTAGCGCGCCGCCGGAGTGTGAGAACATACTGCCATGCAATCTCTTCCTGCTGCTACGCTTCCGCCGCCGTCAGCCAAGACACCGCGGCACGCACACACACACACACACACACACACACACACACACACACACACACACACACACACACACACACACACACACACACACACACACACACACACACACACACACACACTGCAGCTCTACAGAGGAGACTGGAGCCAAGGACTGGGCCTTCCTGCCTGCCAACACACACACGCACGCACATGCAAACACACACGCACGCACGCACATTCAAACACACACACACACACACACACACACACACACATGCACGCACGCAGGCACACACACGCACACGCGCGTCTGCATTACCATACTTGCGAGGAGCTCAACATTTCCGGACAGCGTTGACAATAGCAGGAGAATAGACAAACAATAACCCCAAAACAATAGCGGATCTACACGTTACAGCGTACATATCGGGCTATTTTTCGGTGTGTGACATCGCCGCCACGACTATACGCATATCATTTTGAAAACTCTAACCCTTTGACAGCTAAACCATAACCTCTAAATGACTAATCCTAACACTAACCCCAACCTGAATCTTGTTTTCTGATTGTATACCTCGCTCTGAAAAAATACATATTTTAACCAACAAAAAACTTTTTTTTCTCATGAGGAGCAGGGAAATGGTCCTCACAATGTCTATTTCTCAAATGTTAATAGAAGTAGACACCACACACGCACGCAAGCACGCACGCACGCACGCACAAACCCGTGCGTGGCTGCTTATATAAGCCCACTCATCTTCCAGCACACAAGATGTTACCAAATAGAAAGAAAACATTGAGTTCACAAACCCACAGTGGCACACTCATTATGCCAAATTTATGCCGATATACAAGCTCACAATGAGCTTGTATATCTGCTATTTTTGGCTTGCATAGCCTATCTATCTTGATATTTGGCTTGCATAGTATAGCAATCTATTGTATGCTTTGGTTTTTACATTTATGTTTGGCTCGTACATGTATTTTTGAGCTTGTGTATTTGGCAAGATATATGAATATTCTATATTCATTCGGCATTCACAGTACTGTACTGTATATCCATCTATTGTAGATGTTTGGCCTGTCAATCTATGCTTGACTTGTACATCTGGTTTTTTTATCTTATATATCTGCTATTTTTGTTGTGCAATGCCGTCGTACGGCAAACCAGGCTTTATTGCAATGGTGTAAAGTAACTAAGTACATTTATTCAAGTTGCCTACTGTACTTAAATACTATTTTGAGGTTGTTGTTTTTTTACTTGCGAATTTACAATTTTCAATACTTCTACTCCACTGCATTTCAGAGGCAAATATTTGTACTTTTTACTCTACTAAGACATTTGAAAACTGTAGTTACTATATACTGTGTAGATTTTTTTTTGTATAATTTTCTTTTTTTATAACAGATATACAAGCTGCTATTTTCAAAGAGTTGTATACATTCTGGAAACTTGAAATGGGACATTCTGCATAATGAGTGCTTTTACTGTACTTTTAGGTATATTTTGATGCCAGTACTCTTGCACTTAATTACTCAAGTGAATTTTGAATACAACACTTTTACTTAAGTGACAGAGTATTTTGAGTATAGGGTATATACCGTTGTGGTATTGACACTTGTACTAAAATAAAACATGTGAGCTCTTCTTCCATCACTGCTGTGTGCGTGCACACAACACAGTACACCCACGCACACGCACGCACACACACACACACACACACACACACACACACACACACACACACACACACACACACACACACACACACACACACACACACACACACACACACACACACACACACACACACACACACACACACACACACACACACACACACACAGGGAGGAGCCTGTGCCTGCTGGGTGATGGAGGAGAGAGTTGTGTCGGGGAGACGTTGCCTTGGCCCTTTACAAGATGGCTTCCCCTCCAGAGCAGCAGGAGGGGGCTTGGACTCCCCCCCCCCCCCCGCCCACAGGCTCCGATAGGCGCCAGGCGCGCTCCCACTTGGAATCATATAGATTACAGTGGTTCTCATACTTTTTCATGTCAAGTACCCCCAAAATGATATGTATTTTGGCCGCGGACCCCCATCTCAAAATGTGTTGTTCCAGGGGCCCCCCCAGAAGCAAAGGTTTCAGTTACAAATGTTCGCTTTAAAAATATATTATTTTCAAAGATTCAAAGATTTGCACACATTTTCACGATTTAAAAAAAAATAGCAGATCTACAAGCTCATAGTGCGGCACTCGGTGCAGCGCTATGAGCTTGTAGATCTGCTATTTTTGAATAGCCAAAGTATAAAATATGGACAAAGTGGTTAAAATGAATGTGAATGTTTGGCTGGGGACCCCCTGGTACCCCCCCAAGGACCCCTGGGTTTTCCCGGAACCCACTTTGAGAACCAATGGTATAGAAGACAGTGGTGGATCACATTTATGTTTTCCTGCAGTAAAAGTACAAATAAAGCATTAGGCATTTATGAGTAAAAAGGTCCGGTGTAAAAACAATGACTTGAGTAAAAGTATAGTCATCAAAGTAGCAAAAGTAAAAGTGCCATTATCCCATTTCACAAGTTTTCAAATGTATAGAAATCCTTTGAAAATTGCGGATCTACAAGCTCACAATGTGTCACTTTGTGCCCTATACTGTAAAGTAAGCCATTGAGTAAAGGGCTGAAGTGGTAAATGTACGTTTTTGTACCAGCAAAATGTGTTAATGTAGCATCAAAATCATTTTCACCACTTTAACCATATTTTATACTTTGGCTACTCAAAAATAGCAGATCTACAAGCTTGCAGACGATGACATGAAGCTGTTCCGGAGCCTCAAAACAACCCAGACTCCTATACGAGCCACCGCCATGCCTCTGGCTCATTTGGGATTCTGGGGGGGAACGGGGAGGTGGGGGACGAAGACAGCTAGTCTGTCTGTCTGCCTGCTGCGTGAGCCGTGGTGGGCACAGTACTCAACCCCAGTACGTGGTACAACCCCAATACCACTACAACGTATAGAAACTCCTGGTCCAATATTACTCCGCTGAGAGAAAGTTGCTCAGTCAAATTTGAACTTTTAGAAGCAATCAAAAGAAGAATGCATAAGAATGAAAAAGGAGGGCCCCCCGCTGGCCTAACGGTCCAGGCGCAAATAACATAAACTGCCAAGCTGGTAATCCAGTTTGGCAGTGTGTCGCAGGTTCGACTCCCGATGACCTCTCTCCAAATTTCCCGTTCAAAAAAGAAAGAAAAAGACCCAAAAAATAAAGGACACATAAATATCATTAATAGTGAAAATATCAGATCTACAAGCTCAAAGCGTTGTTACTTCATATCGTACTCCCTCCTAGAAGTGTAGTTTACACTCAAGTAAAGTACAGATACTCAAAAACAACATACAGTACAGTAGGCCTACTCAAGTAAGCCTGCGTGAGATGTGCGTGAGACCACGTTCCGACCTATACGGGTCCATTTGATTCCTTTTGTACACTCTCAGAGTTACAGACCTGGACCTGTTCAAGGAATGCCTCAACCCTTTTTGAGGACCACAGCACTAGTAGTATACATTAAGGGCTAGCTCTGTGTACGGTAATATGTATATGTCCATGGCAAAACTAGAATGTTGACAAAAATGTCCACCACAAGCTGGCATGGCGATGAACCCTGGTACTTAGCCGGCAATCAATCTCTCTCTCTCTCTGTTCCTAAATGCCGCACGAATTCCTGAATGCCGGCAAACGGAACGCATCCCCAGCTATAGGCAATTCCAATCAGCGGGAGGCTCAGGCTCAGGCATTCAGGAAAGATATACTGGGGGAACAATGGAATAATTGAAGTATGTCGTGTACTGTCATGTACAACAACCTTTGGGCTAATTGTTCCCAATTAAGGCGGCTGACACAAAAAGCGAGCCGACATACACGCAGGTGTCTGCGGTCATGACTCTCTCTCGCTCTCGCTCTCTCTCTCTCGCTCTCTCTTTCTCTCTCTCTCTCTCTCTCTCAAACATGGCATAAAATGCATTCTACTTGTACTATGCTGCCACCAAAACGTGGAATGCCTTACCGAGAGCCATTAAAGATTCCCTACCCAAAACTCGAAATTAAACCTAAACCAATGGATGACTGTGTGATAGTATTGATTATAGTAATCTAAAAGAAAAGAAAACAAATGTATGTAAAAAAAACAACCCCAAAAACAAGGTATTATTATTTTGGGTCGCTGGTTTAAACAGGCTGGAGACGCGTTGTGAATGAACCATCTGCCTGTCTGTCTGTCTGTCTGTCTGTCTGTCTGTATGTCTCTCTCTCTCTCTCTTTCGTTTTGAAACACGTCGTGCGTGCTGGCTCGGCATGCATCGCACACAGCTCTGAACGAGTCTCTCTGGCGTGCATCAAACCACAACACACACACACACACACACACACACACACACACACACACACACACACACACACACACACACACACACACACACACACACACACACACACACACACACACACACACACACACAGTCCCGGCCAATGACATGATTTATAACATGCAGTGACCGAAAAGAGAGCAAAAGCGAGAGTGAGAGAGAGAGGGCTGCGAGCACAAGAGGGTGTGAAAGCAATCTTGGATTAATCTTATTCCAGTGAATTAGTAGCTCTATGCTACTAATCCGGTATATCGGTTGCATGCTGTACATTCGCTTTAGGTGAATGCATCCCAATGTGGATCTAGGGCAGTGGTTCTCAGAGCAGGGTCCAGGCAGGGACCCCCAGGGGGTCCTTGAGGGGGTTCTGGAAACACTTTGCGACGCTACAGTGCGTATTATTATTAGCTTGTAGATCTGTTATTTTGAAGCATGCGCCGACGCGCAGCGCTATGGCGTAGCGTAGCCATACGTGCAGGTCTGGAGCAGTGGTGCCAGATTTTGCGAGAGAAATATGCAACCAGGTCTATGGACTATGGAACTAGCTCCTCCATTAGGCCTGTCACAATTATGACATACTCGTCTAATAGCAATTCTTTTTGCATAATCGTCATAATCAATTCCATGTTAAAACATGTCATATTTTCAAAAAAGGTAAAAAATAGTCGGAAATAGCCGATCTATAAGCTCAAAACGCGCCGATGCGACGCGTTTTGAGCTTATAGATCGGCTATTTCCACTATTAATGTTTATTTTTTAAGCATAAAGTAATTAAATATGTTTTGTTTGTCATATCTGCCCTCCGCAACTTTTGTTTACGAAAGCTAAAAGCCAAACAGAAATCTCATTTTTATTCATAATGTTCCCATTCATTTTCAACGACAGAAACACAATGAAATCGTTAATCGCAATTATTTGAGTGATGATTCATCGTCAACTTAAATTTGTAATCGTGACAGCCCTATCCTCCATAAACTAACCCACTTTGTATTATTAGTGTACGCTTACCACAGGCATACTTTCCACACTTGGAAGTATTATTTTTCTCAGTCAAAGACACAGACATCACGGTCCATTGTAAACTTTGTGCGGGTGACACATTGCTTTCAACCGACATGTACAGTATTCAACTGACAGCTAATCTGTTGAAGCAGCTGCAACGGCAGGTTTGAGAGGCTGCTGTTTAGACAGCTGTTTGATCGATTTTTGACTGCTACTGTAAGGATAATTATTGTTCGATAATATGAAATATGCAGGATAAACTAATTAAAAAGTAACATGTAATATAATGTATTATTCTTGATCCCAAGTTATAAGTTATATAATATTATTACTTTTGAACTAATTCAGTGCCATTGACGTGTAACACGTGTCATTTTTTCCAAACACCAGAGTGCCAAAGACGTGTAACGCGTCCAAACTGTGCGTTCAGTGTTTACGCTAGATGGCGCTCTTCGCTAACATACAAGCCATTTTTTTTTCCTCCACATTTTTGGCGAGACATGCTACGTTCAACGGCCAATAACTATAGAGAACGGACGGTCGCGATGAATGTTGTTGTAGAGGAAACCTCCGTGTTTAGCAACGATCGGGGGATCGATCATACTGGAGATAAATACTCTGTGACTACTTGAAAAGGTAAGAAAATCGCAAAATTGCTGGCACTATTGGCAATTATTTATTCATTCACTTGGCACTGAATGAGCTAAAGGGACACTTCACCCCCAAAAAAACTTAGTTTCAATGGATTAGTCACCCCATGGAGACTTGAATTCATGGATATTTTTTAGTTTTTGTCTCATTCCTAAGACAATAATTTGATGACCAGCGGACCGGTAGGCAGCGGTTCCGGTAGGAGACACAACGAGTCGTTGTGTCCCCTACCGGAACCGCTGCCGGTCATCAAATTAGTGTCTTAGGAATGAGACAAAAACTAAAAAATATCCATGAATCCAAGTTACTTTTTCACCACTGACACACACACACATATATAATACAAACGTGTGTACGTGTGCGTGTGTGTTAGAGGGAGTGAATCATGGAGCAGGGTGTGGGCGTTGATCTAATTAGACCCTCCCTCAGATGGAGGTGTTCATTTAAATGTCAGGCCTCATAACGGCGTGCCCCCTGGAAATATGAAGGAATTCTCCGGGTATCATTTAGGTGTCACACTCGCTTCTCATGCCTTGTCTTTGGTGACAAACAGTGTTGGGCAATATTACTATGTTGTACATATTACTTATTGCTCCTTTAAGTAAAAGTATCAATATTGCAATGTAAAAGTACTTTGTTAAAGTCCGGGAATTCAAAAATGTACTTGAGTAGAAGTACAAAAGTATTGGTATCAAATTGTACTTAAAGTAAGGTAAAAGTACTAATGTTTGAAAATAGCAGATCTAAAAGCTCACAACGCGCCTAGGTATAAAATAGGGCTAAAGTGGTTAATGTATGTTTTATAATGTAATGATCAATAACTACAAAGTAACTAGTAACTCATGTTTTCAAATATTTGTAGTGGAGTAAAAGTACAATATTAGCCTCTGAGATGTAGTGGAGTAGAAGTAAAAATACTGAAAATTGGGAATACTCCACTAAAGTGAAAAATAGCCGATCTACAGCCTCAACGCGTGGCGCTGAGACGCGGTGTGAGCCTGTAGATCGGCTATTCTTTCCGGTCCAACTGCCATGCAAAGAAGTATAAATCAGGCTTAACTCCAACCCTAATCCTAACCCTATAACCTCTAAATGGCCTAATCCTAACCTTAAAGGAGTAGTTCACCCAAACAAAAATATCTTATTTTCTATCAATTACACACCCCATGAAGCCTTGAATGCATGGAGATGTTTTAGTTTTTGACCCATTCCTGAGCCAATAATTTGATGACTCAGAGAGACTCCTTTGAGTCTCCTACCGGATACATTAGCATCTTTCCACCGGTAATCAAATTATTGACTCAGGACTTTTTGGGTGAACTACTCCTTTAACCCCAACCGGAATCTTTTTCCCAATTGTAAATATCTAACTCTAAACGTATAATATAAATACAACCATTTATCTTGTGAGGACCAGGAAAATGGTGTTTCAGGATACAGATCACGGATACAGGAAGCAATGTCTCCTCCATAATACGGCGACTGACAATTATCACAGACACTGAACAGAATTCAGCCAACGCCTTATAACTCTTGGCTTGGGAATGCCTGCTATCTGCAGGCCTCTCACAACAAAATGTATGGACATTACCGAGGCTTCCAAATATGAACTCAAGCAGTTTACATTTGTAACCAAGCTGTATAATAGCATCCTTAAGACGTTGGTACCTCTTCCAGACTGTGGTCGAATATACAACCCACTTCCACAATGGCCACTTCTCTACTGTCCTCATCAACAACAACATCTGGTGTATAGGCTCTATTCACAGCAGCCATATTATGAAGACATTCACAGGTGTTACCAATGATACTAATGAAGGCTCTGTTCCATTCTGGTCAAACAGAGTCAGGGTGCTGATATTGTGCATGTTGGCCCACTGGAAACACCAGTGGGTCTACAGTTTGGGTCCAGGGACCCTCATGGGCTTCCAAATGGCCCCTTACAGGTGTGTAACTCTGAGAGTGTACAAATGTTTGTACACTCTCAGAGTTATGGGGGTCGTGGAAAACACTGTGCTACACTAAATGGAACAGAGCCTTCATTAGAAGAATCAGAATCAGGTTCATTGTCACATCACAGGTTTACAAGGTAAAAAAGTGGGTGAAATTAGTTTTTGTACATCATTCCCATTGCAACGTTAGTTCCATAGAAAGAAGAGTGGGGAGAGAGAAGAAGAAGAGGGGAGGGGGGCAAGTGGGTATCATTGGTAACACATGTGAATGTCTTCTTATGGCTGCTGTGAATAGAGCCTATTAGCTGTGACATCTGAGAAGGCATCATTTTCATTATTGCACAGTTTGAACATGGCAGTACAGTGCTTGTACATTTTGACAGGTGATAAAACATTATGAACGTATGTCCTTAACTAATAGATCAACGATCCTGTCATGCCTAGCAATGTGCATTCCCTTATATACATAGCAGCCATTCAGAATGTGTGACAGAGGTGTAGTAACTGGATTATGGTCATGGTGCAGACAATGAGGAGGAAACGTATTAGGCTACCACACAGAAAGATTGAGTCCGGTTGGAAGGACCACACACACTTTAACAATGTATCCATGTCCACGCGTACAGTAGGGGGAGCACACAAGGACACACAAGTTGCTTAAGTTGTTAATGTATGTTTTATAATGTAATAATATATATCTGCAAAGTAACTAGTAGCCAAAGTTTTCAAATAATTGTAGTGGAGTAAAAGTACAATATTTGCCTCTGAGATGTAATGGAGTAGAAGTAAAAGTATTTGGAGCTAAGCTAGCTGGCTACTTCTATTTCTAGTAGTACGATTTCAAAATAAAATATATGTTGTGGAATGATCACATTGCAAATAGTACAGACAAAACAAAAACTCTTTTGAAATGTGCACCATTTTGAGAGGAAACTGTTTTCTATTGAGGCCGCTTGACGATGTGTGTTCTGCCGTGCGTAAAAACAGACATAGTATCGAATATAAGCACAAGACTTTGGGGCAAAACAAACTTCTGTGACCACCCTGCGTTGGGGCCCAATGTTGGCTTGTTACGCCTGTCCTAGGCACACACACACACACCATGGGGCTAAAGCAGGGGTCTTCAACAGGGGGTCCTCAAAGTAGCTACAGGGGGTCCACTAAATATTTCTGTGATATAGAACATTAGCCGAAAATAGCAGATCTACAAGCTCACAACGCCTTGCGCTGCACACAAACAGCTTGCCAGCTGGCGTTTATTTTACTTTTATGTGGAAAAATATTAGATTTTCCTGGCCAGCCTAAAACCTTCCCCTGAGTTCCAAGATAGCCCTCAGAAAACATGCACGCACGCACGCACGCACGCACGCACGCACGCACGCACGCACGCACGCACACACACACACACACACACACACACACACACACACACACAAACACACACGCACACACACGCGCGTGCGCGCATGTCAATAAGAGAGCACTGCAGCCGACAAATACTGTACATGCCCACTTTATCCATGAACGTAGGCTACGCTGTAAAATCCTCAGTGTTTGTTTAACTCTGAGAGCGAACAAATGGACCCCCAGGAGTCTTTGAGGAGATTCCAGGGGGTCCCCGGCTAAATGATTGATAGTTGCTTGCCAATCCACTTTCAATGTCAGTCAACCACTGAAAATGATTGTTTTCCTCTTTTAATTTCATATGATTATATTATTAGTTATTGGTGCAACGAAAATCACTTGCACATGAGATAATATGCACAAGGGATTATGTTTCTAGATCTACTGCTACTTAAACTACCACATTTTTGTTATTAACCCATTAAATCCGGGGACGCATCTCTGTCATTTTTAGATTTATTTGGCTATTCAAAAATAGCAGATCTACAAGCTGAACATTTATGCAAATCTTTGAATATATATATATATTTTTTAAAAGCGAACATTTGTAACTCAAATCTTTGCTTCTGGGGAGGTCTCTGGAACAAAATATTTTACAAATGTTCGCTTTAAAAAATGCATATTTAAAGATTTGCACAAATTGTCACAGTTTTTAAGAATATAGCAGATCTACAAGCTCGTATATCTGCTATTTTTGAATAGCCAAAGAAATCTAAACATGACACAGATGCGTTCCCGGTCTTAATGGGTTAAAAAACATTGCCATGGACCTTATGTATGTATATGCAGTACATGATGCATATTATATTAGGATATTTTGGCATTTTTCTTGTCATTTCCATTCGCTATTCTTTACCTCTTTCTTCAAACATGGGAGTTTGTGCAACAGAGAATTTCACACACTTTATTTTTATACCGGTAAACCTGTGGTGTGACAATAGAGTTGAACCCGAATCTGAGGAGAGATCGTTCACTTTCTATTGACTGAACTGTTTTGGAAATACAACTTATTAAAACGTGTTTCTGGAGAAAAGAAAAAAGTCCTCTGAGAACACTTTTGGCACAGATTCTCAGCTCAAAATACCTCTTCGGAGAAAAGAAACAAAACAGCTGATGCTTGATTTGTTTTCTCAATACAATATCCAACAAATTGGTATTTTTTTTTTGTACACCAAAATCCCATTTGAATCACACTAGCTCTGATTTGGGGGGCCAGATTGTTATTTTTCTGTTACATTCTTGACCAACTATACCATCATGTCCCTTCATCAGTTTAACATTAAAGGGTGCATTCCATAACTTATTGTAATGAATACAATGTTGTTTTATCCAATCTGTATGTCAGTATGTTCATAACTAGTACATATGCATGGTAGAGTATGTTAATACAATATAACCAGTAACATCTGTATGGTAGAGCAGTGGTTCTCAAACTTTTTCATGTCAAGGACCCCCAAATTGACACGTATTAGCCCGCGGACCCCCATTTGAAAAGATATACCAGGGACCCCCATAAGAGAATATTTTTTAAGGCTCTAGCAGTGATTCTCAAACCATTTTAATTTCAAGGACACCCAGTTTGACATGCATTAGGGCTACGGACCCCCATTTAATGGCATTTCTATCTCTGGGACCACAATTCATGTTGTAAAATCAATGTTAATTTAACTCTGAGAGTATACAAATGGTACCAAGGTCCATTTGGTTCCTATCCATCATTTAGCTGGGGACCCCCTGGAACCCCCTCAAGTACCCCTGGGGGTCCCCGGACCCCAATTTGAGAACCAATGTGGTAGAGTATATTAATACAATATAACTATAGGACTGTACATCTGTGTGGTAGAGAATGCTAATACAATATCACTAGTACGTACAGTATGTATGGTAGAGTATGTTAATACAATATAACTACATGTGCAGTGGTCGGAGGTGGTCTCTCTACTCTTCCGTTGAGACATTTAGACCCTGGTGTTGGGTAATAGGACGCATACTGGTTGACAAGTAGTACCGCCCGGAGCTCATACACGCAACATTTCTCCTGGCCTAGTTCTGATTCCCTCTTGCGGGAGCGGTAAATGCTTACAAAAGGTATGGGACAGGGAGACGTAGGGATTCAAGCCCCCCATGCTGTGCTTGAACAAAAACACAAAGCAAACCGTTGTCAGTGGGTGATTATGTCCTCGCCAACTGATCCTAAGCGCTGCTCAGTCACCGCCATCCCACAATGCATTGGGTGTGAATGGCTGGAGGACTGAGGGGGTGTTCACAATGCAGTGTTTTCCCTAAAGTGTGGCAGGAAGCTCAAACGCCATGCGGTATTGGCTGCAGGACGTGGAATTTGGAACACTGCAAGGGGGCCACCAAATAATTAGCGAAACACATACTATTTTAATGATGATTTAACCCATTAAGCCCAGAGGACGATTCTACAAATGCCTTCTAAATTAGCGGTTTTCACACTTTTCAAGATATTTAAAAAATTGCGGATGTGCAAGCTTGTGTATCTGCTATTTTTGAATAGCCAACGCTGAGATCTAAAATGACACAGACGCTTTCCAGGTTTTAATGGGATAATAATAACAATGATTAAAAAAATAAAATAAAAAAAAAGTAAAACCTTGAGAAATGTACTTTTAAGTAAAGGAGTAGTTCACCTAAAAATGAATATACTTATTTTCTATCACCCCATGAAGCATTGAATTCATGGAGATTGTTTTGTTTTTGACAATAATTTGATTACCGGCAGAAAGGTGCTAATATATCCGGTAGGACACTCAAAGGAGACTCTTTGAGTCTCGCTGCCGCAAATTATTGGCTTAGGAATAAGACACAAACAAAACAAAAAAATGGGGTGTGTAATTGATAGAAAAATAAGAAACGTTTTGGGTGAACTATTTCTTTAACACTGAGGATTGTCCAGTTCAGATTGGGGGTGCCGGAGATGAAGAAATCATAGCAAACGGGGGTCCGGGCGTGCTTAAACCATTTAAACAGATAGGAAGATAATCACTGGCTCGAGTCATCGTGGACGCAACAATGCCATGTAAAACAATGCAGTGTTGTTTAGGATGTACAGGTATGCGGGATGTGATATGATCTGTGTGCTGGAACCCAGTGGAAACATACATGTGCTGCCATGGCATCTTCAACTGATCTATGAAACCACACGCTGTCACTGCACGCCGAGCTGAAACCATAGACGCTGCAGCAGACTCACAACACACTGTCTACTTCCTCAACGCACGCGCGCGCGCACACACACACGCACACGCACACGCACGCACACACACACACACACACACACACACACACACACACACACACACACACACACACACAGTACTGTCAACAAAGGCAAAATGGAACATTCATTAGCAGCCTTTGCCACGTGTTATGTGCCCACCCTTTGTGTTTGGTAATGCATGGTATGGGGAAGGTGAGTGGGCGGCTGTGTGCGTGCGTGCGTGCGTGCGTGCGTGCGTGCGTGCGTGCGTGCGTGCACACAAATGGGCACGTCTGCTTTGCCCAAAAGCATGGCCCAATATGGATGTAGTGGTTAATGTATGTTTTATAACGTAATCATGTATATCTGCAAAGTCACTAGTAACTCAAGTTTTCTAATAATTGTAGTGGAGTAAAAGTACAATATTTGCCTCTGATATGTAGTGGAGTAGAAGTAAAAGTATTGGAAATTGGAAATACTCGAGTACAAATACCTCAACATTGTACTTAAGTACAGTACTTAAGTAAATGTACTAGTTACTTTCCACCACTGCACGCACACACGCAAGAACGCACGACACACACACACGCACACAAACAACGTTACGCCTGCGCGCGCGACGTGCTTGCAAAACGCAAACATGCAGATGAGGTTGCCACGTGAACTTGACTTGAAGCCACACTCGTACCCGAGTATTATGAAAGATGTCGTGCCGATGTTTATGCGTGCGCGCGTGTGGGTGCACGTGCACACGCGTGGGACAGCACAGCGTGACCTCTGCACGTGCAAAGCACAGAGCGGTGGCCCCCATACAACGGATGCTCTCTCTCTCTCTCACAGGCGGGCAGCTCACTCTGCGTCGTGCATCTTTTTCCGGCATGTTTTACACTCGTAATGAAAACGCTCCCCCACTGTCGCCACTCTCCCCCCCCCCTCCACCCTCCCCTCCGCACGTTCCCCCTAATGAGATGAATTAGCGCCTCGCAACAGATGCATGGAATATACACTAATGGCCACCATCTGTCAGTCATCTCTGGTGGAGAGACAAGAGTGAGAAAACGCCGTGCTAAATCCCACCACAAACCCCCCCCCCCCAAGGCACGATGCCCCCCACCCCCCACCCCAACAACCATGCTAAGAGAGAGGGGAGGAGAGAGAGAGAGAGAGAGAGAGAGAGAGAGAGAGAGAGAGAGAGAGAGAGGGGGGGGGGTGGTCCATTCACAACGTGCCTCAAGCCTGATTTCGACTACCATGTGACGTAGATCGCCTTAATTTCCGGCAACCGACTAACACACTTGATACAAGTACATACTGTAGTTGTTCCTTATACAGTGGATTATAACTTTTTTACATTTTCAAATGTGATGCTTTGTATGGCCCTGTCAATGAATGACTAATCTCTCAAGAACAGATTCTGCTCTGCGTTTGAATCTGTCGGGGGGGGGGGGGGGTTCGTCATATCGCGTACGCACTGGCCTACAAGTGGGTGTGCCTTCAGATCAGGAAGCAGGCCGCGCTTTACCCAATCAAATGTAGTGGGCGGGATTTACGTGTCCGCCGATCCTTCCCCACTCGAAACAAACTGAAACTCATTTAACAATAGCGTCCTCGGAGCAGACAAAACCACGGAAAGATATTCACATTTTAACTTGCTCTTTCATCATAGAAACAAGTGGGCTTATAACCAAAACGATCCATGTTCTCTGGGAGAAGTGGTGTTAGTGTTCCGTGTAGAAATATTGTTAGTGGGAATGAAAACATAGTCGCACCACCGGAAGTGAAAGGCTGAAGGCAGACCAAAACCCCGGTTTCCTTGCGCACGGGTGCTACGTCGACCTCCTCCCAGAGCCAAGTGAGATAGTAAAAAAAACAGCAGAGGGCGCTGTTTTTCCTTTTCATTTGGCGATGGGTTCCCAGATTGATGAATGACAAACCTTTCAGTAATGTTTTTAGTACCTTTTTACACAAATCATTATCAGTCCCTCTTGAGACCAGCCATGCTGTTGCGGCTTTAAAGGCGTAGTTCACCCAATTCATTCATTCAATTCATTTTTTTTTTTGTCGCATTCCTGAGACAATTATAGTATGACCGGCGGTCTCTCCTGTAGGAGACTCAAAGAGACTCCTACCGGACACATGCCTCTCTCCACCATCTCTCCGCTGGTCATAATTTATTTGGCTCAGGAATACGACAAAAAGTAAACAATCTCCATGCATTCAATGCTTCATGGGGTGTGTAATTGATAGAAAATAAGTACTTTTTTTGGGTGAACTACGCCTTTAAAACGGCAGCACTGACGCAAAAGACATGAGGCGGCGCAGGATCAGAAACAACTACGTTAGAGGATCAGCCCAGGTTAGAAGGTTTGGGGATAAAACTAGAGAGGTTTAGATGATTTTAAAGAGGTTTTAGACAAACTTTAGATGATTTAGACGTGTGAACAGGAGGGATGAGGGGGTGCATCATTGGGAGAAGGATGCTGAAGATGGAGCTGCCAGATAAAGAGGAGAAGAGGAAGGCCAAAGAGGAGGTTTATGGATGCGGTGAGAGAGGACATGCGGGTGGCTGGAGTGACGAGGGAAAGACAGAGAAGATAAGCAGATGGAAACAGATGATCCGCTGTGGTGACCCCCGATGGGAAATAGGCTCTATACAGTGTAGTATACAGCAGCTTTTTTTGGGAAGAAATTGGGCCTCTTCCTTACTTCCTTCATAGGTGTTACCAATGATACTAATGAAGGCTCCGTTTCCATTCTAGTAAGACATAGTCGGGGTGCTGATATTTAGTGGTTCATTTCAGTGAACGAACGATTTCGTTCACGTTCGCGGCAATGATTCGTTCAAATGATTCGTTCAAATGATTCGTTCACGTTCTCGTTCAGTAGCGCTATTTTCTAATGTAAAAAAGACCATCGCGGGAGCGTTTTTTTTTTACGTCGCGCGTACAGCCCGCCCTCCCGTCCTGTGTACGGGGGGAGGGGATGGGGGGCGTGAACGATAGTGTGAACGTAACAGTTTCAGAAAGTGAACGAGCTCGTTCACGTTCACGGCGAAGAACTATAGTTCTTTTGAACGAATCGATCATGACCGACACATCACTACTGATATTGCATGTCGGCTCACTGGTAACACTCTGCTACACCAGTGGGTCTCATTGTGTGGTCCAGGGACTTTCATGGTTCCTTGAGGGGGTTCCAAATGGCCCCTTATGGATATGTAACAGAGAGTGTGCACAGGGGGTCCTGAGCGAAATGAGCTACCATAGGGTCACAAACATTTTTAACCACTTAGCTTTGGCCATTCAAAAATAGCAGATATACAAGCTCATAGCTTCTATATATGAGCTTGTAGATCTGCTATTTTTGAAAATGTGTGCATATCTTTGAATATATATATATTTTTTAAAGCAAATATTTAACTCAAATCTTGGTTTCTGGGGGTCCCTGGCACAAAACATTTTCAGATGGGGGTCCGTGGCCAAATGTATATCAATGTAGGGGTCCTTGGCCTGAAAAAGCCATTGTCTAGAGAGAGAGAGAGAGAGAGAGAGAGAGAGAGAGAAAAAGAGAAAGAAAGAGACAGAGAGAGACAGAGAGAGATAAAGAGAGACAGACAGACAGATAGACAGATAGATAGATAGACAGATAGATAGATAGAAGTATCAGAGCTGGCATGATGCACCACACCATAATTTACAAGAGCGTGCCTCGTTCTGGAGTGCTGTTGTTGTTTTCTTTCCCTGTTTCCTATTTTTACCTCAGGGCCGCACGGCGTGTTTTATATCTCTAAATAAAACCCACCGTGTACAAATATATGACCCAATTAGCCACCGCCACTTCCACGACTCGCAGCCTCGTCGGCGCTGAATTCCTGGCTGTTCATAATCACGGTCGACGGCAGGACGTTTTCGGGGGGGGGGGAGGCCGTCAACAACGGCGGTAATTAACTGTGTTCCGCAGGGTCACGGAACCTCGTTAAAGTTAACCTCCTCCCCCCCAAGGGCGTACAGTGGGTGAGGATGTTTTTGTCGAAACCATGTCGGGTTTGCACTCCCATGTTCTAGTGTCACACGACAGGCGACAGCAGGAGAATGTGCATTTAACCACTTAAGACCTGCAGGCCGATTCTACAAAATGCATTCTAAATCAGTAGTTCTCACACTTTCGAGCTTATTCAAAAATGCTTAAAAATAGCAGATGTGCAAGCTCGCAGCGCGGCACAAAGTGACGCGCTGTGAGCTTATATATCTGCTATTATTGAATGAATAGCTAATGCTGAAATCTAAACTGTTTTAATGGGTTAGCCACTTATTGCTCGTCCGTTGTCGAGTGGAGTTCCACAGGCTCTATGCTAGTGACTTCTCTGTTTTTGTTCTAAATTTCCCGAGCCCATGCTAAGAAGAGGCAACCCTATCGCCTGAGGAACCACAAAAACGTTACATGTTTAGGTACGCTGCATTTCAACGTTTAGGTTTATGGTTATATGTTTAGGGTTAAGGTTAGGGTTAAGGTTATAGGTTTAGGGTTAAGGTTAGGGTTAAGCCAAGGTTAGGGTTAGGGTACGTTTTTGGGACAAAAATGTTATCACTACCTTTCTGCAAACCGTACAGTGACAACGTTTTCTCTGGCGACCAGGCTGGAGGCGGCACCGGCTCGAAATGTCACTCAACCCCATTTAGACCACGTGGCCGATTCTAAAAACACCTTCTAAATCCTAACAGTGTTCTGAAAAAACATTATATAGCTTATACATACCGACATCTAAAATGACACAGATGCTTTCCTGGATTGAATGGGTTAATAAATGAAACAACTGACTAAAAGAGCAACACCAGTGTGCGTCCTAACTTCTTTTTTGATCTCGGTTCATTTCGGGGGCCAGCACCAGTCTTCAAAGGGGTCGGATGTGCGCTGTACTCTCTTATCTTGAATGGAGTGAAAAGCACAGTATTTGCCCTCGATATGTAGTGGAGTAGAAGTCAAAGTATTGCAAATTAAAAAATACTGCAGTTAAGTATACAAAAATACCCTCAAACAAGTACTGAAGTTGGTTTCTGTCCACCCCTGTCTCCGTACAGCAGTGGTTCTCAGAATGGGGTCCGGGGACCCCCAGGGGTCCTTGGGGGGGTTCCAGGGGGTCTCCATGTTAAGTCATTTTAACCACTTTATCCATTTACATGTTGGCTATTAAAAAAAAAATATATATATATATATATATATATATATATATATATATATATATATATATATGAATCTTCTCTTCTGCGGGTCACTGGCACAAAAAAATAATTCAGATGAGAATCCGCTGCCAAATACATATCAATTTGGGGGTCCTTGGCATGAAAAAAGTTGGAGAACCGCACTAGCATGCGGCGGCATTTTTGTTGAGAGTGCAACCCCCAAACAATAGGACACCCAAACCGGGGGTGGTGAATAAAAAGTACACGGAGGCAAAGGTATCTCCGTAAACAGCAGTGCAGCGAAATTAATTACCCTCCGCCAAGCGGCCTCGCGGACCCTCCATGAGAACAAATGGAGCGGACCCCGCCAACAATTAATCACTATTTGCATGCAGTTTGGCCATAATTCTCTCTTAAGCGCTATAAGTAATGACAACAAGTTGGGAATTAATCACCAGGAGAGGAGAGGAGAGCAGTGGAGGCAGGTGGGGGGGGGGGGGGGGGGGAAATAAAGTTTACAAGAGACTTGAAAAGATTGGTATCCTGATATACAGTATGAGGTTAACTCATTGAGTGCCAATGACGTCTTTTGACGGCAGTTTTCAGTGTGCCATTAGTGCCAATGATGTCTTTTGACGTCACCTAAAACATTTTTTTCTTTTTTTAATCTCAAAGGAACTAGGAGAAAACGATATTCAAAAAGTTAATGCTCCATCCACTTCAATGTTAAAAAATAAACAAACAAAAAAAATACCATTGTAAACACTGTATTTCTGAGTGAGACGTGCCACTTTCAAACATCAGACAACAAATGTCAAGGAGGTCACAATGACCTCGTTGACATTTGTGAAACCACACCTGAATCACCTCAGTGATTAGCAACCATCAGTGGATCAATCACACTGAAGACAAACACTCTGTGACCAATTGAAAAGGTAAAATATATAGCCTAATCCTGGCACAGGGATCAACAAGCTTGAAATAAGCCTGACAGTGAATGAGTTAATGTGGTTTAGCTTTTTTCATTCATTTAAATTAGTTTTGACGTCATGTTTTCAATTTCAGCTAGTATTACTTTGCTTTGAACCCATTTTGGGCGGGAACCCCTATTTACCTTTCAGGACGGGAACCCCTTTTGGGGTTCTTGTTGCTATGTACAGTATATACAGTAGCAACATAATTACATTTTTGAATAAATATTTGAAATATTTGTTTTTCAGAACACTTCAGGATTTAGAAGGCGTTTTCAGAACCGGCCTCAGGTCTAAATGGATTAAAGTGGGTTTATTAGTTCCGTTTTATTTGTGTGAAAAGGCTTAGTTTTATCAATTGTTTGTATTCATCATATCAGCAATATAACAGCAATACAATTATGCCAGTATACATAGTTGCATCATGAATAAAAATAAAAACAGAAACAAGATACATATACATGCAACACATACACAACTTAAAAACAACACAAAGGATCAATAAAATAAAATAATAAGCAAACCCACCCACCCCTCCCAGGACAAACGATGCCACGAAAAGCACCATGCATACCTGTGCAAAGTTAGACCACTGTGTAGGGAAAGCCTAAATCAAGCCCTTAAGCTTATCTGCAATGCTAGACCATACGTTAACGTTTCAGTGAAAAGGCTTAGTTTTAGGTTTTTGTTACAGTACTGAAGTTGTGACGTCACTCACTCTACCCCTGGGTCACAGACGTTTTTGTTCCTATAGAAAATACCAGTGGTGTAAAGTAACTAAGTACATTTACTCAAGTACTGTACGTTTACTTTACTGGTGTATTTCCAAGTCTATACTTTTTAACCATTTTAGCCCTATTTTATACCTAGGCTATTTGAAAATAGCCTATCTACAAGCTCACGTGTCGCATCGCAACGCATTTTGAGCTTGTAGATCTTTTATTTTCAAACATTTTAGTACTTTTACTTTTGGTGCTTTAAGTACATTTTGATGCCAATGCTTTTGTACTTTTCCTCAAGTACATTTTGAATTCTGGACATTTACTTACAACAGAGTATTTCTATATATTGCAGTATTGGTACTTTTACTTAAGTAAAGAATTTGAGTACTGTTTCCACCGCTGGTAAATACACAATAGAGTTTCAGTTAGTTATTGTTATATTGGCCTTGTTTCCTTGACTCGTTTTCAGTCATATGTCAGTCAAATAAATGTTATTTATTTCAAATTCTAATTTGAGTGTATAACAAGAGTCGTTGAGGATATTGCATGACAGTGAAACTAACAAGTCCTTCAGATCTTGTGTGAATTAAAAGCGTGGCATAGATACAGTAGGGACCTATTATCCTTGAAGTGTTTACAATGAGGAGGAGGGGGGGGGGGTATACGATGAACACAAAAAAGACAATTACCCACTGGGAATAAAGTCTTCTTTTTTAATACGGGCGGCTGCGTTTGATTGGATAGTGCCAGGGAGGATCGCCCATAAAGTCCCTGCTTCACCAATGGCGCGGGCGTACACACACTGTCACTCGAGTGGATCTCATAAAACTTTGGCATCTGTACACGGTCAAATCTGCAGTGTCCATTCACCCGTCTGTGACTCTGAGAGCGTGTGCGGCTGCGACACGTTGTAGATCTGCTATGGTCAAATACAATGGTGTAAAGTAACAAAGTAAATGTACTCAAGCACTGTACTTAAGTACAGTTTTGAGGTACTTTTACTTTACTGGAGTATTTCCAGTTGTCTATACTTTTACTTCTACTCCACTATATCTCGGGGGCAAATATTGTACTTGTACTCCACTACTATTATTTGAAAAATGTAGTTACTAGTTACTTTTTAGATATACATGATGATATTATGAAACATACATTAACCACTATTTTATACATAGGCTATTTGAAAATAGACGATCTACAAGCATACAATGTGTCGCACCGCGACGTGTTGTGAGCTTGTAGATCTGCTATTTTCAAACATTTTAGTACTTTTACTTTTGGTACTTTAAGTACATTTGGATACCAATACTGTTGTACCTTTACTCAAGTACATTTTTAATTCTGGACATTTACTTGTAAGAGAGTATTTCTACGTTGCAGTATTGATTCTTTTACTTAAGTAAAACATTTGACTACTTTTTCCACCACTGTTCAAATAGCTGAAGTAAAAAGCAACTACAGTTTTCAAATAATTGTAGAAGAGCAAAAGTCCAATATTTTCCTCAGAGATGTAGTGGAGTAGAAGTAAGATTATTGAAAATTGGAAATACTCCGGTAAAGTAAAAAATAGCTCAAAATTGTACTTAAAAATTGTACTTAATTGGAAATACTCTGGTAAAGTAAAAAATAGCTCAAAATTGTACTTAAGTACAGTACTTAAGTAAATGTAATTAGTTACGTTACACCACTGCTGACAAAATACATAGTCAGGTAACGACGGCATTAAAAACCTTAACCATCTGATCAAATGACATCTTCATTAAGTTTCTCTGTTTGTTTGTTTCTTTGTAATGGTGGTGGTTTTGGAGCAGATGATAACGGTGATAACGGTGTGTGTGTGTGTGTGTGTGTGTGCTCATAATCTGAGAGAGAGAGAGAGAGAGAGAGAGAGCGAGCTGTTGTGTATGTGTTTACGACACTAGGGGAATGTACGGCTGTCTGACTGACGTAAAGCTATGCCGTAAAGTGTTACTGCTCTGTGTTGTTGTTGTTGCTACCGGCTTGTAACGTGCGTCGCCAGCGCACATGTTTGAGACACAGTAAAGACGGACCTTAAGCTCACCCATCTTGTAGCGTGCCTTATTATGTGGATATAACATTGACGACGAGGATGGAGATGACGTTCTCACCGCCTCCCGCTTTCTTATCGTTCCCGGGCGAGCCTCCTGTACCATGGACTCGCTGGCTGGGGTCGTTCGAGACCTACATCACGGCTCTTGGACTCACGGACGTAAGCGATGCACGGAAAAGGGCCATCTTAATCCACTGCCTGGGCACAGAAGGACAGCGGATATTCGCCACTTTTGGGACCGCCGAAAAGTATGCAGACTGTGTCACATTACTGTCTGGACATTTTGCAGCCCCACAAAGCGTTATCCTCCGTAGGATTTTGTTTCGCCAGCGCCGACAACGTGCGGGTGAGTCAGTTCACCAATATGTGGCCGATCTGAGGGGGTTGGCTAGTCTGTGCAAGTTTGAAGCATTACAAGACGAAATGATTAGAGACCAGCTGGCCGAGCACACCAATAACCCAAAGGTTCGTGAAAAATTGATAATGTGCCCAGATGACCTGACTCTTCATAAGGCTGTGGAAATAGCTTTTCAACTTGAGACAGCAGAGGGGCTTGCCAGGCAATTGGCTTGCGCCTCATCTCCACTGCCTGCACTCACAGCACAGCAGGTCGAGTCCCCATCGCGTTCAACTAGCCCTGATCCTCTCCAGGACGCTTCCCACATAAACTATGCTGGACGACAGCGCCCCCCAGGTCAGCGCTGCAATAACTGCGGCTCATCATCACATGCTCCTAGAGCCCAAAACTGTCCTGCCAGGGGCCAGCGTTGCCAACGTTGTGGTAAACAAAACCATTTTGCCAAGGTTTGCCGTTCTGCCCCGGCCACCACCCCACGGCAGCCTTTCTCAGCTACTGACCCTGCACCCACGACTACTATACACTCTGTGAGTGCTGCTCGCCGGCCGTTCAAAGTGTGTACTGTGGAGCTTGATGGCGTGTGCCTGCCGTTACTGCTTGACACTGGGGCTAACGCCTCCCTCTTGAATGCGGCTACAGTCACACATTTTTTCCCACACCACACGCTTGCTGCGCCGTCCAAAGTGCCCCTCAAGGGTTATGGTAATTCCAAGATTAACATCGTGGGCACCTTCAGCTCCGCGGTGCGCTATGGCACTAAGACTGTTTCCTCTTTCACATTCCAAGTGGCAAGCCACGGTGCTAACCTCATGGGCCTGGACTTGTTCACTGACCTAGGTTTTGTGCTCATGGATTACAGTGGGCTCACTATTCACCATGTTGATTCGCTGTGGCCCCAACAATGGCCTGGACTGTTCGCTGGGCTGGGCTGCCTCACTGCCTTTAACCACCAGCCCCTCCTCAACCCTGATGTACACCCTGTCATCCAGCCCCTGCGACGCGTTCCTCTTGCCCTGCGCGACGAGGTGGCTGGAGAGCTCAACAACCTCTTGGAGGCAGGCATAATTGAACCAGTCAACGCGGCACCATGGATCTCGAATCTGGTGGCTGTGCGGAAAAAGACAGGGAAGCTGCGCCTGTGCATTGATCTCAAGGCAGTTAACAAGGCAGTCGTCCCCGACAAGTACCCGTTGCCTACAGCGGAAGAACTGACCACAAAGTTTCATGGTTCCACCATATTCACAAAGCTGGATCTTCGGCAGGGCTATCTGCAGGTTCCTCTACACCCTGACAGCCGGAGTCTCACCGCCTTTGTCACACACATGGGGGTGTTTCGATTCACAAGGATGCCTTTTGGACTCAGCTCGGCCCCCAGCTGTTTCCAGAAAATCATGGCCACCATACTAGCAGGCATCCCTGGGGTAGTGATTTACTTGGATGACATTGTGGTTCATGGCTCAACGCCTGCTGCCCACGACGAGCGCCTTCGCCGAGTCCTCCATGTCCTTGCCAGCCAGCACCTCACTCTGAACGGGGACAAATGTGTCTTCGCCGTGCCTGAGATAGAGTTTGTGGGGTTCCGCCTGAATGCCAAAGGCCTCCGTCCACTCCAGTCTAATGTGGAGGCTGTGCTACGCCTCCCTGAGCCTGCCTGTCCAGCCCAAGTGGCCTCGTTCCTCGGAATGACGGCATACTATTTACGTTTTCTCCCTCAGTATTCGGCTACCACAGGCCCGCTACGCGAGCTGTTGAAGAAGGACGCACCATGGGTCTGGACCCCCGCCTGTTCAGACGCCGTCCAGCAGCTCAAAGTCCAGCTCACCTCGCCACCAGTGCTCGCACACTTCAACCTCGCAAGCCCCACACTCCTCACCTGTGACGCCTCCAGCACAGCGCTGGGGGCTGTGCTGTCCCAGATCCACGCTGGCGTTGAGCGGCCCATCGCGTTTGCATCTCGGGCTCTAAACTCAGCAGAACAAAAGTACTCAGTGGGGGAACGGGAGGCCTTGGCTTGCATCTGGGCGAGTGAGCGTTGGCATATGTACTTGTATGGCCGTTCCTTCACACTGCGGACGGATCACCAGGCCCTCACGGCTCTGCTCGCAACGTCTGGCACAGGGCATAGGCCACTCAGGATCCATCGCTGGTCGGAGCGGCTCCAGCAGTATAACTTCAGCCTGCAATTCACTCCAGGTCGTGACAATGTAGTAGCAGACCTACTGTCACGGGCAACCCCCGGCCCTTCTCCAGATCCTGGTCCTGACTCCGCTGAGCAGGGCCTCATCCAGATGCTCCACTCTCCACTCCAGACTACAGTCTCCCTCCAAGAGCTCCAGACAGCCTCGGAACGGGACCCGGTGCTCTCCCAGCTCCGCACTTTTATCCGCTCTGGGTGGCCCGCGAAGGTCCCAGACCAGCTGGTTCCCTTTCACCGGGCCAAGGACGAGCTGTCCTGCTGGAACGACGTCTGCATAGCCCGCGGCCTCTGCACCGTGGTGCCTGACTGCCTGCGACCATGTATCTTGGCCATGGCCCACGAGGGTCATCTGGGCATCGTGAGGGTGAAGCAGCGCTGTCGTGACCTGGTGTGGTGGCCTGGCATTGACAGAGACATCGAGGCCTTAGTGAGGGACTGTACGGCTTGCCTTCTCAGTGGCAAAACCGGCCCACCCGCCCCGCCGCCGCTGCAGCCGCTGCATTGGCCTGCCAAGCCCTGGGAGCACCTCCAGCTCGACATCTGCGGGGAGCTTCATGCAGTCCCACACCACCAGCGTTTCATGGTGGTGGTGTACGACCTTCATTCCAAGTGGCCTGAGGTGCTCTCCACGGGGACTGTTACCACCCGCGTGGTGACTGAGTTCCTGGACTCGCTCTTCTCCCGCTGGGGCCACCCTACGGCCATCACGACGGATAATGGCCCCCAGTTTGTCTCTGCGGAGTTTGCTGCCTTCCTGGAGGACAAGGGCATAAAGCACGTCCGTACATCATTCTACCACCCTGAGGCCAACGGGGTGGAAAGATTTAACCAGACCCTGAAGAATGGCATCAGAGCTCACCTGGCAGATGGCTTCTCCTTCTCTACAGCTCTTCGCCGCACGCTTCTGCACTACAGAGCCTCACAGCATTCCACTACCGGTTGCTCCCCAGCATTCCTCATGTTGGGACGGGAGCTGCAGCTGCCTTTGGATCGACTGAGGGCTTCCGTGATGGTGCCACCTTCAGCTCGAGCGCGCAGCAGAGTCCACAACCAGCAGCGTAAGATGAAGCAGCGTTTCGACAGGACACGGAGGGTGAAGACTCCATCGTTCGCGGCCCTGGACTGGGTCCGCGTCCGCCGCCCTCACAGGGGCCACAAGCTGCAGTCTTTCTGGTCCACGCCTATGCAGATAACCGACCAGCTGGGGCCTGCCACTTTCCGCCTGTCCGATGGGTCACGCTGGCATGCCAGCCGCATTCGGCGAGTGCCACCACCTGCTGTCGTGGGGCTGGAGGCTCCCGTGCCTGTGACGCCGCCTGCTGCCGCAGGTATGTAGGCTAATACTGACTTTGAGTTTACGGCAGGTGATATGGACTTGCCCCCGGTGCGCCCTGTGGCACCTGATGACCACCCGGTGGTGGTGCACCCTCCGGCACCTAATGACCACCCGGTGGTGCCCGTGGCACGGCCAGTTCGAGACCGGGCTCGACCGGATTACCTCAAGGACTATGTTACCAATTTCTGAATGCATAAGACATTGGGGGGGTGGGGTTGTGTTTCATGGTTTTCTATGGGGGGGGAAAATGTTGTGTATGTGTTTACGACACTAGGGGAATGTACGGCTGTCTGACTGACGTAAAGCTATGCCGTAAAGTGTTACTGCTCTGTGTTGTTGTTGTTGCTACCGGCTTGTAACGTGCGTCGCCAGCGCACATGTTTGAGACACAGTAAAGACGGACCTTAAGCTCACCCATCTTGTAGCGTGCCTTATTATGTGGATATAACACGAGCATGGTGTCGCAATGTGCTTTATTGCGCAAACTCTCCGGAGCTTAATAAAGCACGCCATCGTCTCTCCCTCTCCCTCTCTCTCTCGCTCTCATTTGCATGGCCAGTACGAGGCATGCAGCGGCTGCAACAATCCATTAGCGCGGTGGAGGGAGAGAGAGAGAGAGAGAGAGAGAGAGAGAGAGAGGGACGCTCGCCCGGGATCTCCATGCAAATAAGTGTGAAATTGCCACTGCAATCAGTCATGGGGAGGCGTGTTGCTCTGTCTGCTCGTATCGTTGTTTAGATACGAAACACACAGAGGAGGCGTGTGTGTGCGCGTGCTAGTGTGTGTGTGTGTGTGTGTGTGTGTGTGTGTGTGTGTGTGTGTGTGTGTGTGTGTGGGGGGGGGGGGGGGTAACATCAGATGGTGTACAAATGGAACCAATAGGGAAGGAATCAAAGTTGACATAATCCAAAATAAGTCCCATAATATGCATGTATAGTGTGTTGTATGTCTAAAACGTTACATTTCAGGGGTGAGAAAATAACCTGTGTTTCCAGTGACCCTCTATACTTACTATACATAGGCTACTATACAACGGAGCTTGTATAGCTTATTGCACTGTACTTGGTGCGTTCTTTTTTAATCAAAACCAAATTTCTTTGCCAAAAAATAGCCGCTCTACAAGCCCACGCCACGTTTTTGATGGATGTTCCCCCCATAATAGTGATGCTGGGGCTCAAGTGGCTAAACGTCAAGTATAAAGTTATTTTCAATGTGTCCTAATGGAAATTAGGACATATTCTTTCACATTTTCCTTGTGACATAGCCTACTGTATCGTAGGGGTAAATATTTTTACGTTTCGTAAACATATTTACGTATCATAATATAACATAAATGTAAGGTGCTATAAAGTAATTCAGGGGTGCCGTGGATGAAAAAGTTATCTAGCCCGTGTCGACAGCCGTTAACCCATTCAGTCCGGGAACGCATCTGTGTGTCATTTTAGGTTTCTTTGGCTATTCAAAAATAACAGATCTACAAGCTCATACCGGGGCACTCGGTGCCACGGTATGAGCTTGAGCGAGCACGACACTGACTGAACCCCTAATTGCTCCAGATGAGCAGGTTGGTGCCTTGCATGGTTTACTCCACCAGCAACGTGTGAATGGGTGAATTCAGAGTACAATTGTAAAGTGCTTTGAAAGGTCGGAAAGGTACTATATAAATACAGTCCATTTACCAAATTCTTTTAAGAAATAATAACAAAATCCCACAGCTGATATCAGGAAAAAAAGAAGGCACTTCAACTCTTTGCCTGCCACCGAGGAGATTGGATTCTGCCAAGGTGCAGCCTGCCAGTGACGAGAATGACACGATGTGTGTTTTCCGTGGTTTTCCACCAGATGGAGCTGTTCTCTACCCTATGAATGATGCTTTCACTGCCAGATGGCGACAGACCCGGGATCTGATGCCATTTTTTTTTTAAAAACCTCTTGGTTACTCAGTAAAATCGCTCGTTTTCGCTGGCAGTAGCGTCACACTATTACACTATTACTCTGGCAGTTTAAGAGTCAAGACGCGATAAACGGGTTTCTTTTAGAGGGATAGAGGCTATACGAGATTGATTCTCAGACACGGGGAAGCGCTGCCATTAGCCGCCGTTGATGTGCTTTGGCATGGCCTCCGCTCGTCTGCTCGTTACGCCACGAGAGAGAGATAGAGAGAGAGAGAGAGCGTCAAATCAACACATTACCACCAGGAACAGTCAGTCAGCGAACAACACACACACACACACACATCCCATGATTAATCTGGAAACGCCACACGGCGAGAAAAAGGAAGGAACGCTGCCTAATGATTATGGTGTTTACGCCCGGCCCCCCCCCTGTGGGCGTGAGTGTGCATGTGTGTGCGCGCGTGTGTGTGTGTGTGTGTGTGCGTGCGTGCGTGGGTGTGAGATGGAGAGAGCAAAAGAGCATGCGGTTGGTGTGCGCGTGAGTGCGTGCGTGTGTGTGAGAGAGAGACGGAGAGAGAGCAAAAGAGCATGCGCTTGGTGAGGATGTGTGTGCGTGTGTGCGTGTGCGTGTGCGTGTGTGAAGGAGGTAGTCATAGTGTGAGTGAAGGAGGGGCTAATTGAACTAACAGTAACTCCTGATGGAGACACACACACACACACACACACACACATACACACACACAAACACACACACACACACACACACACAGACACACACACACGCAGGCTCCATCACTGGCAACATATGCATGGGCACAAGCACACACATACACACACGCACGCACACACACACACGCACGCACACACCCCGACTCCCCCTCAGTCCACATGGAGCAGTTCAAGCAGACAGATGGGCTAATTTGTGACTGACTGTGTGTTATCAAACATTATCTCAGTGTCAGTGAAATCAAAATATCATTTTGGCCGTTAAACGGCGAGCTTGTAACTGCCAGCCCGTCGCCATGTGGCGGTGATGGATGCATATGGAGTTTTTTTTTTTTCGCTTTTTAATAATTCCCTAAAAATCCAACAACGGCCGCAAACAGCGTTTATTGAGTCGTGCGGCGAGTTAAGCAAGCCCGTATGCGTTTCCAGACCGTGTGCGCGCACACGCACGCACACACACACACACACACACACACACACACACACACACACACACACACACACACACACACACACACACACACACACACACACACACACACACACACACACCTGCAAGCGTCAAATTAAACCACTGAATCAATTTGAAGAGTCTGGAGACACACGGAGGTCCATTATAGACAGAGGATTTTATTTCCCCCCCCCCACATTCAAAATGAAATGCTATTGATGGGCAGGTTGTTTTGTAGTCCTCTTCTCAACAACAACAATGGGTTGGTGTGTGTGTGTGTGTGTGTGTGTGTGTGTGTGTGTGTGTGTGTGTGTGTGTGTGTGTGTGTGTGTGTGTGTTGTGCACTCGATTTGCTATCAAGCTGGGGATCCCCTGGAATCACCTCAAGGACGCCTGGGGGTCCCCAGACCTCGCGTTGAGAAATCAGTGGTCTACCAGTACGAGGCGATAGTCACAGACTCCCGAATATGACCAATAAATTGTTTTATAACAATGTTATGATCTCATACAGTAGCACAGTTATGAAACTATTATATTCAACTCCAAAGCGTGTGCAAAGGGAACCAAATGGACCCTCCCGGGTCCATTTGGTTCCCTTTGCACACGCTCTGGAGTGACGCCAAGCGTCGGAACCAACACCAGAGCTATTCAAAACAACAGAAATGATCCCCCCCCCCCCCGAGAATGAGATGCCAGGCGAGAGCGAAAAAAATATGAAAGAATAATGTATGTATTCATGGACGCATGCAGATAAGCATGGATCCATCTGCCGAGGAAGTCGATCAAGGCCGTATGCACTCTGGCAACATAAAGCGTGTGCGTGTGCGCGCACACGTGTGTGTGTGTGTGTGTGTGTACGCGCGCGCACGTGTACGTATGTTTGTGTATTCCTACTACGTGGGGAGTACAGAGCTCGTACGGCGGGGAGTAGAAGGATTTCCTTCAGAGTGATAAGTTGAGAGGCCGTGCCCCCCCCCCCCCCCCCCCCCCCCCCCCACACACACACACACACACAAACACACACACACACACACACACACTCTCGCCTTGAAAGCGCCGGGCTGAATTAGCATGCAGAAGACGCGACCGAACGCCAGCCCTTAACTCTACCCTACCCCCCCACCCCCCTCTCTCTCTCTGTCTCGCTCAGGTAGAAGTAATGGATTGCTGACTCTGCCATGGACCGTACAAGCCCCCCCCCCCCCCCCCCCCCCCTCCCTTTCCAGCACCAAAACCCCTTGTCACGCGGCCAGCAAGAAACCTAGCTAGCCAGCAGTCCAGCCAGCCAGCCAGCCAATCAATCAGCCAGACACCCTAGCAAGCCAGCCAGCCAGCCAGCCAGCCAGCCAGCCCAGCCAGCAGGTCAGCGCTGTAGGCTCTGTTATATAGCATTCAGCATTCCTTCACAGTCATACTCGCTAACTCTGAGGCCAGCTGTCCGAGCACGCCGGGGGGGGGAGGGGACACCGACGTGGCAGCGCTGCCTTAACCCATTAAGACCTGAAGCCGATTTCTACAAAAATGTCTTCTAAATCCCAACAGTTTTCTTAAAAAAACGTATGTTTCTATATCAGCGGTGCTCAAACTCTTTTTTTCATGTCAAGGACCCCCAAGATGATATGTATTTGACCGCGGACCCCCATCTCAAAATATTTTAATCCAAGGACCCCCCAGAAGCAAAGATTTGAGTTAAACATGTTTGCTTTAAAACAACATATATTCAAAGATTTGCACATAATTATTTTCACGATTTTTCAAAAATAGCAGATCTACAACTTCTTAGCGCGACACTCGGTGCCGCGCTATGAGCTTGTAGATCTGCTATTTTTGAATAGCCAAAGTGTAAAATAATGCTTTTTTAGGTCAAATAAAAAAAATGACACAGATGCGTTCCGGGTCTTAACGGGTTAACCACCCGCCCCCCGCCCCCCCCCCCACCAAACCCCTCATTCCACGTCCTATAACTGATTGTCACCCCCGGCCAGTCCAGGCGGCCTGAATACCAATGAATGGAGGAAAAAAAGGGGTCTGGTATATGACAACCACATCAACAGTGCTGCCTATTTAGCTTGAAGCAGTGCTTTTTTTCCCTTATGTTTTTTTAAAGAACTGATGTTTGATTATTATTCTCTGTAGCTGAAAAAAAAAAAAACCCTGCTGTTTGTGTGTTTGAGAGGTGTGCAGAGGTCGTCCGGAAACCTTTCTATTGTTTTGAGTTGGAAGAGTTTACAGTGCGCGTACGGCGGGTATATGACTCAAGCCTTTGAGGCATATTATGTCTACACCTAATCTCTTTGACAAATAAATCTATAGGATCACAAGGCTTCACATTGTGAGCTTGTAGATCTGCTATTTTTGGCTGATGTTCCCCCAAGAATATGGATTCTGGGGTTCAAGTGGGTGATGAAACATACAAAAAAAATGTATATATAATATACAGTAGTGGAATTTTATCTTGTTCTGGGCGTCCCTTATTTTTCTTGGTAATAAAGGTCGCCCGGCCGAGTGTCCCTTATTTGAATTTCTGGTAGTTAACTCTTGTGATTCTGATATGACCTGATCAGAAACTTTTTCGAAACATTTGCACGCATCACACGCAAAGTACAAATTAAGACATAATCGATCAGATACCGATATGGAGATTGGGGGGATGGGAGGGGATTGAGCTAGCCACATAAGCCCTAATTCATACTGTGTCTCACAACGATGTTGCGCACAACAAAAATTGCAGATCTACAGTACTAGCTCACGGCAAATCAATCTGCCATTTTTACTTTTTTTTTCTTTTTTTTTTCTTTTAAGCGTGTCCAGTGTCCACTGTTCAGCTATGGCAGATAGCGGACTATGGATCCATACATACCAAGTGCCCACATTGCAGAAAAGTGGAAAAAAATTCAATATTCAATAATTTCGGTACAAATCATTCACCTAAAAGTTAATCCTGAAATTGACAAGCAAATATGCATTAATACCTACTTCGGTCGGTCCTCCAACTCTTCCATTGATATACCACATGACTTTACGCCAGCTCCACCGCACTAAAAATCCATCTTTCATACTCATCCAGTTAGCATTACAATGTAACTATCTTGCTTCATCCGTCATGTCAAGTCCAAAGCAAAGAATATTAAACGTGAATATTATATAAAATGACACAGTTTATGAATTCAACGTATCACTCTCTTAAAATAATGATACAGGAAGTGGTAATTGCACAACGGCATGCTGGCAGCTCAGCTGCAACAACAGGACTAATTTCTTGAAATTCCAAGGCGTTCACATGAAACGCAGTCTGGGATTGTTTTGAGCTTATATCAGTGCAGCGGGGCTCATCGATGGGACCGTGAGGAAATTGCAAGTGAGCCCCCGAATAATTGGCAACACACAACAATTTTAATAATATAACGTTACATTTCACTCTTTCTCAAAAAAGTTTTTGTTGGCAATTTCAAGTATCAAAATCGATGGATTGACCATTAAAACAAATATGCTCGAAAATAAATGTGGCCCACCCACCTGACCACTAAAAGACGGGGTGCCGTGATTTTCAGTGATCCCCCCCCCCCCCCTAAAACATAATCATCAGGTATTATGGTTATACTAGTTATACATTTTTTTCAAAAAAGTGTACAGAAATTGTTAAAATTATGTTTTTATGTGGACACGCCTCCAGTTCATTAAGTATACCTGGTTCTCACCTTAGCACCTCCTCCACCACCTTAGTCCTAGTCCCTCCTCCTCCTCCTCATGCCCACACCTGTTGAGTTATGATAATGAGGGGGAGGGTATATTTTTACTATGTCAGTAAAGTGCTGTTTTTCTATTGGCACGTTTGACCCTCAAGGTTTCAGCCTCCAGGTAGAAACTCAAAATATAGTCAGAGAAGACATAAAACACCATAAAAACACCACCAGGGGGCTTAATGAAGTTCTATCAACCTCATAGACACATGAAAAACAGAAAAAGTGCAAAACCATGGCACCACCTCTTTAACTGTTAAGTCAAAACTGATGCTGCCACATCAGAGTTGGCATGGTGACTTGACTGTATACATTGTCAGATACTTGAATGTGTCCTTATATTATCATCACTTTAACCAAATGCAGCTCAAGTGGAGTTAGGAGGTTTTTGTACGTTAAATTGGGGATTGGTTATTTTTTTCCGTCTGACTTCGTCATTCTAATCAATGGTGGAAAAAACAACTATCTCCAAAGTTGGAGTTAGGTGGTTTGACCGACACTTTTGAGGATCCAATGGAGTTAGGAGGTTTAGTCAGAAGCACGTTTTAATGCTTTTCATTGGTCCAATATGTGTAAAACCTACACACAGACGTAAAGGGCGTTCAATAGCACTGATGTATTAAAAACAAAAAGGCATTAGCTGGTTTCGGCCCGACAACGACGATATAAAAACAACTTGTGAATAATCTCTTTGTTGGGTCACACGTCTTGGGAAACTTTGGGAAACTTTTAGAATATTTTTGCCTATAATGACATGCCCAAAATAGGGAAGCCAGGGTTAATGTGGCTAGGAGGTGGTCCCCATCACGACACCCATCCACCTGCAGCCTAAAAAAAAAACTGTCGCGTCGACGCCCCGCCGTCACTTCCCTCCTGTACCACAAATTGCCCGATACGCACGATGACAGCCATCGCAGTGTGTCTTCCGTGCACGACAATTAACGCAGCAGCGGTAAAAAAAAAAACAGAAAGCGAGGTCAGATATAATTAAGACACGCGTGCCGCTGAGTTATAATTGCTAGTCTAAAGCGAGTAATTAAATCATTCAAAGTGAACCACGCAGACAATGACAGACGTTCTTTCTTTCTCCCCCCCCCCCCCCCCCCTCCCTCCCAAAGCCGCCATAGAGAGGGGGGTTGTGGGTAAGAAAGGTATGCTTTGCTACTCTCTGTGACACCGCCTCTGGGACCTCTAACACACACACACACACGCGCACATGCGCACGCGCACACTCGCACACACACACAGTCAGTTTAATAAAATAGAAAAGAAAAAAAAAGAGGCAGATTTTATGCTTGTCAGTCTGGCAAGAAATTGTTAGCATTGAGGGCAGGCTTCTTACACTCAAAGGGAAAATGCGGCGAACGCTCCCACGAGCTTAGGCGGCTAGAGAGATCGAGAGACAGAGAGAGAGAGAGAGAGAGAGAGAGAGAGAGAGAGAGAGAGAGAGAGCCTTCATCTCTCCCTTTCTTCTGTGGGAATCAGAGGAGTTCAGACGGAGGCTTAAGGTGCACCTAATTGATGGAGCAGAGCTGTGCTCATTAAGATCCATGCAGTGAGACTGGCTGTCAGGCAGAGAGAGAGAGAGAGAGAGAGAGAGAGGGGAGGGAGGGGAGGGGGCATTAAGCCAGTGGCAGAGGCATTATCAGTCTATATTTCAGAGGTTGTCAGCGGGGGGGTGGGGGGGGGGGGGCTCCCGGTCACCATCGTGTCCTCGGGGTGTCATTTGCCGAGCTGCGGCGTAGGGGGGGCGGGGATGAAAGAGGTGACGTTATGAAACAAAGGTAAAACGGCATAGGCCCCTCGCCGCCGTCACCCCCGTGTGCGCCCCGAGACGCGGTGGGAGGGATTATTCACCATGATGACGGGAGGGGGGGGGGGGAGAGGGGGAGAAATTGCATTCTAGTTCCCAGTTGGCATACCAGATAACCTTACTCCCCCCATCCTGCTAACAAGCCATGCCATGATTTCTACGTATACTTGGGGTCGAGCATCGCGTGTCGAGAAACGGGCGATCTAGAAGCTAGAAGGCCGAGCTAGAAGCTATAAGCAATGCGTTGCATCGCGCATCTAACGCACAAAGCCGTCCGCGGCCTCTGGAGGGACGCTTGCATGGCGGCGGCGCGGACACTGTGATCGGTTTTCAAAAAACGTTACAATAACCCCTTATTGCACGCTTTCTGACGAAGCAATAGAACTTTGAACCTGTCTGACTCCCACACACCCCCGCGGAGGCGAGGCTTTTTTTCCCCTGGAGGAATTCCGAAAACAAATTTTCGCTCACCTGGTGTTCTTGACATTTAAAGGAAAAAAAAAAAACATATGAAAAAAAAAGAGAAAAAAGCTTCCCAATTAGGGGAAGCGCAGGGGCTCCGGCACAACTAGCTCGTTTTAACATTTACGGCGTGAAATCGCTCGGGGAAATTGACCTTCTCATGGCCGACGGTGAAAGCAACCTTGAGTGGCCCCTGATGGCATCGAGTCCCGTTGGCAGTCATATTTTGTGCGGATGGAAATAAAAATAACAAAAAACGAACAGGCGGAGGAAATAAGACAGAAATATTTATGGTGCTGACTGCCTCTCAGTTGCATCCGATAAAAGGGGGAGGGGGGGGGAGTGCTTTAGTCATGGCTGTCAGGCGTCAGGTGGTTCTCAACCTGTGGGTCGGAAAATATAAAAATAAGATAAATGTTTTGTGTCAAGATTTACAGTAACACAAAACAACAGCCTTCTTTAAATGCATTTAAGAATATTTATCAACTCGGGGGAAAAAAAACGTAGAAACTAATATAATTGTTTAAACCATTAAGACCTGGAACGCATCTGTGTCATATTTTTTATTTGAGCTGAAAAGCATTATTTTATACTTTGGCTATTCAAAAATAGCAGATCTTTTTAAATGGTGAAAATGTGTGCAAATCTTTGAAATCTTGTGTGCAAATAATTAATAATATTTTTTATAATTTTTATCCCACGATTTTGTAACCCTTATTTTTTCACCCGGTGCCAATTTGCTAAGTGATCCATGGCGCTACACTCCCCTCACCAGCCTAGGGAGGTCAAGGCCGAGCTCATGCCTCCTTCAATGCATGAAAGCCAACTGACCTTCTTGTCACCTGACAGGGGGGAGTTTCCCTGGTTGGACGTAGCGCGTGGAAGGAACACGTTATTCCAACCAGTTCTCTTCTCCTCCATCAGGCGCCCCGGCTGTCATGGGGGAGGCGGTATAGCGACCTGGATTACTACATGTTTTTGTGAGGGTATTAACTACCCTGAGAGACACGGGGAGAACATGCAAACTCCACACAGAGTAGGCCCTTTCGCCAACCCCACCTAGGGTATGGGCGCTGATGACGCGGAGGAGAAGACACGCCCCAAGCGCCACAGCTGTGTGGCGACAGCGCTACCGACTGCGCGACCGTAGAGCGAACATTTTTAACTCCAATCTTTGCTTCTGGGGGTCCCTGGAACACCACATTTTGAGGTGGGGGGTCCGCGGCCAAATACAATTAAACAATATCATTTTGGGGGTCCTTGACAATTATGAAAAGGTTTGAGAACCACTGATATAGAAACATACGCTTTTTAGAAAACTGTTGAGATTTAGAAGACATCATTTGTAGAATCGGCTCCAGGTCTTAATGGGTTAATTAAAACAGTGAAAATAGCCAAGTAGATATTTTCAATACTTTTGTGAGACACTCTTGCATGATGTTGGACATTAAAGCAGCACTATGTGACTTTCATCTTCTACCCCGGATTTGAAGTATGGAGATATGAGGTTTCTGCCCGACAGCAACGCGTGCGTGCGTGCGCGTGTGCGTGCATGTGTCTGATATGCCACCAAAAGTGTGCTGAAAGGTTGACACCAGTGAGTCATTGGAGGTCAAAGCTGTGACACGTGGAAACTACCAACAGCTTCCTGGTTTTCAGCCTCTATACCCTCGGTGGACGGGATATCGTGACAGTGTCCTTGTTCACTCTGTGTTTGTGGCAAAAAATATCGATATTGATGTCAGAAACTATGAGTCGGGTTGATGTAATGGACCATATAGGCGTGAATGGCCAAAGCTTGTCCTGCAAAAGGCATCATGGGGAATGGACGAGCACAAAAAAGACTGAAAAATCAGGAAAATGTGTGCAATTCTTTGAATATAATATGTTTTAAAGCGACATTTATGGGTACAAACTTTGCTTCTGGGGGTCCCTGGAACAACATATTCTGACATGGAGGTCCACGGCCAAATACATATCATTTGGGGTCCTTGGCATGAAAACGTTGGAGGAAAGATGCCATGATTATTTTACTCAAAAGCCCTAATTGATGCAGTGAAACTGAAATGTTTGTGGCTGTTAGAGTTCATTTTTCAAGCTGTTCTACAGAAAGTATTGCAAAGATGAATGTGTTACAAATTACAATAGATACTCCTCCAGCCCTTAGCAGACAAGGGCTTAAAAGCCTGTGTTTAAAATGGTCTGGCCTGTCTCAAATGAGATTCATTTGGACAGTTTGTTATGTATATTGTTTTTGTCTATGTTGCTGTCATTGTATGAGTCTGCAATAAAGTTGTTTGTTCGTTCGTGCGTTCGTAACTTTGACAGCAAAATTAAATAATCAAAGTTGACAGAGTTGTGGGGGTTGTGGAAACCACTGTGCTAGACTAAATGGAACAGAGCCTTCATTAGTATCATTGGTAACACCTGTGAAAGAAGTGATAATATGGCTGCTGTGCATAGAGCCTATGAGAATAGGTCATCCACACACCTGCACTACATTACTGATCATCAGGGGAGGGGGGTGGGACCTAGAACCCACAAACTCCACGGGAGTACACACCTGGCTGAACTGAACCAAAAACTCTGAGGCCACCAGTGGTGCAAAACAACCCAATATATCGCCAGAGGAAATGTTTTCACCGAACATTTTCTCCAGAAACGTTCAATGAAAACATTTCTGAACCACAACAATGTTACATGTTTAGGTTTGTTGCAATGTCAATGTTTCAGACTATGGTTAGGTTTGGGACTTAAAGGAGCATTTCACCCCTGGAAGAAACTGCAATCACTCAATGGTAATAGTATTTGTAGTAGATAACAGTAGCACAATTTAAAATTTGCACCCTATGGCCAGAAAAATAATGAAATCTGTGTGTTTGACTACGGTTTGACTGGACTGCTGCATTACTACAATGACCATAATGCTTTGGTTTACTGCCCCTCCTTGTGGCAGGGGAGATTCTATGTGGGTGTGATCTCCAACGACAACATTCAAACAGCATGGCAGTGTTGCCATGTCTGCTTATTATAAGCGGCTTCTTTCTAAAATGTAGTTGATATTTGGGCTTGTTTCCAAATGTTTTGATTGTTGTTTAAACCAGTGGTTCTCAAACATGTTCATGTATTTTTCCACAGTCCCCCATCTGAAATTATAATTTGTGCCAGGGAGCCCCTAACAGATATTTGTCAAAAATATTCCACATTTTGCACTTTTTCCCCCTCAAGATTTTTTTTGTAAATAGCAGATCTACAAGCTCACAATGGGTAGCGAAGCGTTGTGAGCTTGTAGATCGGCAATTTTCAAATAATATAATATCCCATGTACATGTCTAGGTAAAGTTGGCCTAGTTATCCTCTTTTGGGTTTGTTTTCTTAGACCTGGTTGCTTATTTCTCTCACAATATCTGGCAACACTGACTGAAGAACGTGAACCTAGCACATGTTCATCTAGTTACATATAAGTCCAAGGATTCGTTAGTGATGTCATATCACTGTCAAATCCTTGCTATCTTCATGCAGTTCTACTTCCGTGTCGCATAGTAGTGACATCACTGTTGAATCCTTGGTATTTTTATCCTAGCCTTTCGCGACGGTTTGTTTACCATCGCTGCCTCTCCACGCTGTCTTTTTTTTTTCACGCTTGCGCTTATGAAACACTACACAGGATTATTATTTCATGTCAACATTCAAGTACAACTATCAGAAGATAACTCAGGTAAAGTAAAGTCTCACTCTGCAACGGGGGGCGCAGCTAATGGGAGTGACTGTGTGGGGACACCCCATTGGGGCGGTCTTTGGAGCTGGTCTGTGTGAGACGCGTCGAGACAACATGTAGTGCGGAAAAGGAATGACATAACATCTCGTGACGTAAATAACGTCACGAGATGTTAGAAGATTACTAGATATCTCAAAACACAGATCATACACAAAAATAATAATAATTGAGTCCTAAACTTCATTACCATTGGGTCATTTTCTTCCAGGGGTGAAATGTCCCTTTAAAGCTTAGGGTTTAAGGTTAAGTTTAGGCATTGGACAGTCAGTCCTTTCTGACCAATCTGGGAACCCATCGCCAAATAAAAAAGGAAAAACAGCGCCCTCTGCTGTTTTTTACTCTTTCACTTAGCTCTGGGGGGAGCTCGATGGAGCACCAGTGCGCAAGGAAACCGGGGTTTTGGTCTGCCCTCAGCCTTTCACTTCCGGTGGTGCGACTATGTTTTCATCCCCACTAATAATATTTCTACACGGAACACTAACACCACTTCTCCCAGAGAACATGGATCGTTTTGGTTATAAGCTCACTTGTTTCTATGATGAAAGAGGAAGTTAAAAGGTGAATATCTTTCCGTGGTTTTGTCTGCTCCGAGGACGCTATTGTTAAATGAGTTTCGGTTAGTTTCTAGTGGGGACGGATCGGCACACACGTAAATCCCGCCCACTACATTTGATTGGCTAAAGCGCAGCCTGCTTCCTGATCTGATGGCACGCCCACTTGTAGGCCAGTGCGTACGCGATATGACGAACTCCCCCCCGACAGATTCAAGCGGAGAGCAGAATCTGTTCTTGAGAGATTACTTTGTGACTGACCCCAATATGAGAACTTAAGACCTGCATTGTCTTTTCTCGTATGGTCTGATTGCTCTGTACTCTGGTATGTATAGACTACTCTGTCGGATTACTGTTGACCGTAACTGTTCACTCATATGATGTATTCACTCATACTGTAAATTCACAGTTGTACATACAAACAGCATATTCACTGCCACTGGTGATTTACTGTACATTTACTTCAAACCCAGTGCTTATTATGTCTATTGTCAGAATCGAAGTGCAACGTTTGTATTGTATTATGTTGTATTTTATTCTCATTTAACGTTGTATCTTTATCCATCTTGGCTGCTTGCCTGCACCTGTACTATCTTTCATTCTCACTGCTGTTGCTGCTATGACACCCGGAATTCTCTCGGGGATCAATTATCTCATGAAAGTGCTGCGCGGTGGCCTGCACTCCCTACACCATGTTACACTGTATGAAGGTTTCTCAGCGTCCCGATGGACCCTTATATACTGCGCTCACACTGGCAGATACCAAGCTAAAAAAAAGTGACGCGGCAGAACTGTTGCCGAGTCGCTCTTGAAGTGTTCGTCAACATTCCATCCATCCATTGAAAATGAATGGTAGCATGTAGCTTAGTATCGTCATGCTGCTGGCTTCCATGGAAAACGAATGGTATCCTGTAGCATAGTATCTTCATGGTGGAGGGGGTAGAAAGGGCCGGGTTAAAACGAGACAAAAAAGAAGGAAAAAAAACAGAGAAAAAGACCAGACGTAACCGTGGCGCGGCATTCAAATCCTAGCTAAGGCTACACTATGAAAGAGCAACAATAACGCCACCATTCTGATGTAAAAAATGTGTCCACGCGCCGACCTGTGTTTTTTTCCGGGGACAATTTTTGAAAAGAAAAAAAAAAGCAATTTCACATTAAACTATCTGACACAAAGAGCGTGGTCCGCGGTGAGGGAGGGGGGTGGGGGGGTTCCTAACAGCCACTGGCCAACTGGAGCGAGACATGTGCACGCACACGCACACACACACACACACACACACACACACACACCCTTCGCCAAGTTAAAAGGGATGGAGCGGATGAAATATCAAAGCCTCTACCCTGCAGACACGGACTCTGCTTTGCACACATCAGCGCAGCAATGTTCAAATATTCCAGTCTGACCCATTCCAGCCCTGTGTCCACCCCCCCGCCCCCCCCCCCCCCCCCTCCCCGGCGCCCACCTCCCCCCACTCTGTACCCGCGCTATCACACATGGCTCTGCTGTGATTAATGAGACAACCAATCCAGAGGAAAAGGGCTCCGCGGCACAAACGCGCGAGGAACGCGCGCGCGCACGTGCCTGCACGCTTGTGTTTGAGTGTGTGTGTGTGTGTGTGTGTGTGTAGAGTTGTACGACAACCAATCCGGAAGGAAAAGAGCTCCGTGCAATACACACACACACACACACACACACACACACACACACACACACACACAGGCGAGTCAACCGTGCACGTTTTTGATGGTGTGTGTGTATATATGTGTGTGTGTGTGTGTGTGTGTGTGTGTGTGTGTGTGTGTGTGTGTGTGTGTGCGCCAGTGTGTGCACATATTGTATACTGTATGTGTGAACACTTCTGTGTGTGTGTGTGTGTGTGTGTGTGTGTGCGCGCGCTTGCGTGTGGAAGTGTGCTCACAGGCACGTGGCACATAAAAGCCAGCGTCTGAACGCGCACGTACAGTATGCGTGCATCTGCCCAGATCCCTTTTGCTCCCCCCCCCCCCCCCCCTCCCATTGCTGGTGCTTTTGTAAGTTCAGCGAAGCTAAAACTGTACTTAATTAAAAATGTGTCTCTGAGTCCTCTATTCCCCATGATGACTTGCTGCAGGCGGTACAACAACAAAAAAAAGAGGGAAAAAAGCCAAAAGACACGGCGAGATAAGGCAAGAGAGAGAGAGAGAGAGAGAGAGAGAGAGAGAGAGAGAGAGAGAGACACAGGCGTTTTAAATGTACTACTGGCGGACATTCACCTATTAGGGCTCCATTCACCTATCATGGCCAACAATGCGATGGTGATTAGCTGCAGCGTTGACATCATTATAGGGCTCATTGTGGGGAGCGGCGAGCACCAGTGTTGCCAGATTTTAAGAGAGAAATAAGCAACCAGGTCTATAAAAGACAAGCCCAAAAGGGGGTGCTCCTTCCATTCCGACATCTCATCACTCCGACTAGTGGCTTCCGCGTGCGGTTAAGGTTAGGGTTAGGGTTAGGTATAGGGTTAGTCAACGTCGGAAAGGCGACATGTCGGAAAGGAGAAATGCACCCGCCCAAAAGAATTGACTATTATTAGGCCACATGAGCACTTTAAACCTGTACATGCATCGGCTATTTGAAAATAGCCGATGCATATTCGGCAAATCTCCAACCAGTCTCCTACCGCCGGTCATCAAATTATTGGCTTAGGAATGTAACTACAGTAATACAAACAATAATTGCAGGCTTCATGGAGTGTGTAATTGATAGAAAATAAGTCATTTTTGGGGTGAACTACTCCTTTAAATTCTGAACAATGAGCACATTAAGTATATTTTGATGCTAATACTTTTGTACTTTTACTCAGGTACATTTTGAATACCGGACTTTTACTTATAACAGACTATTTCCGTATTGCTGTATTTTGAAGAAAAAAAATGTCCTTTTGCACACCTGGTGTGCAAAAGGACTACTCCGACGCACCTGACAGACGGTCAGGTGTGTCGGAGTAATGAACCTAGTAGAAGAAAGGTGGAAGAAAGAGTCCCCGGAAGACATCAGTGTCATTTTTTGATTTGAGCTAAAAAGCATTATTTTACACTGTGGCTATTCAAAAGCCGGCTTGACGGTGGCGTTTGGACCACTCTGTCCTACAGTATAAGGAGTTGTATTGTACTTCCATTCAACGGCGTACAAAATGACGTCGGTGTGGCGGAATGTTCCATAAAGTTTCTCCTGCCGGAGGAGTGAAGGGGCTTTTTAATCCGGGATTCCCAAACTCCTGTAATAAATATTATTGAAAAACAGGGATACCAGGTTTACTGTATAGTGGTTAAACTGCCACAATAATCTCACGAATTTAATTTGAAATTAACTTAGACATTTTGCATATCAGGGTATGCCGTATATCGTTGTTGTCGGGCAGAAACCTTGTATTTAGTATCGATAACAGCTTGTGAATACACAGCGTTGATTTCGTAGACTAAAACTATGACGAAAAATATTCATCGACTACCTTTTTTCACTGACGAAAACGTAATAAAAACTAAGCTACGTGTATGATGACTAAAACTATAAATATATTGACAATTTCGTCAACAAATAAAAACTAGACTAAAATGTTAGTGAGGGACTAGAGGAGAAGAGATCCAGTAGAACTAAAAGACAAGTCATTTTATGTTTGGTTGCGCTTGGGTGTTGCGTTCTGAAAATAGCAGATCTACAAACTCACAACGCGGCATGCTGCAACGCGTTGTGAGCTTGTAGATTTCTTTTCAGCATGCAACCAAGTGTAAGATCAGCAATTGCGCCAAGGCACCGCCAAAATAAATTTTAGTCGACTAAATCAACTATAGATTTTGTCGACTATAATCTTATGATATTTAGTCGACTAAAACTAGACAAAAACTAAAACATTTCAGATGACTAAAACTGAATGGAATTTTATTCAAAACACTATGACTAAAACTAAATCAAAATTTGTTGTCAAAATCAACACTGAATGAATACATAATGACTACATTGGCTCCATTGCAACATGAATGTCCCCCCCACCTCACCCCATTTCCTGAACGATAACAGTTTTGGACATACACGGTTTCCACCCGCCCGGTGACAATATGTGTTGTGTATGTATGTACATATGTATGTATATATACACATATATGTATCGTTTGACTTGCTGACGCGCCGTGAAAAAGCTATTTCCTGTGCTTCCTGTTAGCAGATCTGTGACATGTGGGATCTAGCAGGAGTCGGGTTCACCTATATTGACTGGACTGATGCTACTGGTTAGAGTAACCAACCCCCAACCCCCTGTCCAGAGCCGGAAGGAGTACTCGGAAATGTTTACTTAAGCAAATACACCAAAACCACAATATAAAAAGGGTTGTATTCAAAATTGGACTTGAGTAAATGCTAAATGGTGCATTTATCTAGTGCCTTAATCCAAACACGCTTTGCAATATGCTTTGCATTCACCCATTCGCACACTCACACACCGACAGCGGAGGAAACCATGCAAGGCACCGACCTGCTCATCGGGAGCAATTAGGGGTTCGCCGTCTTGCTGAAGGACACTTCCACACTAACTCTGAGGGAGCCTGTGGTTGAACTGGCAACCTCCCTTGTCACCAAGTGGCCGCTCTAGCTCCTGAGCCACTTGCCGGCCGCCCCAATTAAAAAGTAAAAGTACAAGTACATACGTGTCCATTTGGAGGACTAAACCTATAGCTAGAAAACCATGCACTCCTTTCTTCTCCCCCCCCTCCCCCCCACACACACACACACACATAGAGGCTCTTTCTATTTACCCACAATCCCCCGGGAGGGGAGATCGTTTACCCACACACGGACGCCGAGAGCAAGCGGTCGAGGTTCTTTCGCCCTTGTCGCGTTTGCCTGAGCTGACCTCTGCAAAAAAAGAAGAGAAAAAAAAGGCAAAAAAAAAAAAGGACAACAAAGATCATATCACGAAACCAATACCAGCGCCCGACGGGGGCCTTCGCACAAATTGATTCAGCCACCCAGAAGTCAGTGCCATCCCAATGAGGTGGCAGCATGCTCCAGCGCATACATCACTGTCCCACAAGCACCCTCTAGTGAAATGTGATTTCTATCTTTATGGCCGGCGGGGGAAGAAGTGCTCTTTCTTTTTTTTCCTCTTTTTTTTTTTCACTTAACCCATTACGACCTGAGGCCAATTCTACAAATGCCTTCGAAACCAGAAGTTGTTTCAAGATTTTTCAAAAATGTAAAAAAAGAAAAGAGCAGCTATACCTCTCTGCGCGTCACTTGGCGTCATTCCAACGTCTACTCTGGCTTGTGTGAGCAGCCCAGACAGTTGCTTGATTCAGTATTTAGACATTTGATATTCATTTTATCAGACACTCACCCCTTCCTATAAAAAGCCATTGTAACTCAAACTCCATTTTAACCGTGATAGATTCATTGGAGCTCACACCAAGCTCACAACGGCTCGCAGTGCGAGCCTCGTAGTTTGGCTATTTTCACAATATGTATATCTGTGGAACCGAGTCAAACCAAATGTAACGCCTACAATTCCAAGTGCTTGTCAGGGTTAAAATATGATTATTTTGCAGGGGTCGCGGCCTGAACAGTTTGGGAACCCTTGATCTAGAGCCACATGAGGAACGTGAACCATTCACTAAATTAAACGATTATTCAGTATTAGATATAGATGATGGTTCTTCATGGAACCGTATAGCCTTTTTAAAATAACCAGTTATTAGGAGGTTATGTCTTTTGTCTCATGTGTACCTCCCACAGGGGCAGGAGAGAGAGAGAGAGAGAGAGAGAGAGAGAGACCATCGGGATGCCTTGTGGTGTAGGAGTCTCATAGATCACCCAGGGTGTGGGTGTGGACTTGTCACCAGCGTGCGCCTGGGCCTGGCCGGTATGCTTTATGGCAACGCCAACGCCGCGCGTAGGCTCGTGGCCCAGGCAACGGCGAGGAGAGAGAAAAAAAAAAAAAGATATAAAGTGTGCTAAGAATAGATTCTAGGCTCTTTTTTTTTTCATTCTCTCTCTCTCTCTTTCATATTTTTCACGTGCTCCATTGTTGTGGTGGTGCTGGAGGAATGAAGGCGAGCCTCGGGTCTGAGGCGTGCGAACGAAAGAAACAAACGAACGAACGTACGAACGAACAAACGGGGCCTCGCGTGGAACAGGACCCGCGGACGGACGCCCACGGGCCAGGATCCCACGCAAAAAAAAAAAACGAGGCGCCCGGGCCACTGGCGGTTGGATCGACACGGAAAAACACTGCACTGTGAAGTGTGTGAAATACGGTGCAAGTGAAATAATAATGAACTAAGGCAATGGTTCTCAACCTTTTCAGGCCCGTGGCCCCCAAAAAAGAATCATATTTGAACTGGGGACACCCCACCCTGATAAGCACTTGGAAATGTAGAAGTTGAGGTATTACATTTAGTTTGACTCGGTTCCACAGATAATTAACGCCTCGCAACAACGCCTCACAACGCGAGGCGTTCGTGAGCAATATACAATCAGAAAAATAATCTGTACATTGAAACTATAGGCTAGCAGGTAAACACTGAACGTAACATCTGTTGAAATAGCATGCCGTCTAAAGTTACATTCGTAACATTGCGGTCAAGAAAAACAAACCTAAGCAACAAAAACATGAGAACGAGCAACAAAGACATGTCTGCATGGTAGCAGCAGCAAAATGTGTCTTGGTCAATCGCTGGCATCGATCTATGTGTCAAACTCTTACAACAGTGGCATTACATAGTTATAACACTATTACACTATTACACAACGGTATTACATATTTCACTCTGAGAGCGTACAGATGTAACCAAATGGGACCCGCACGGATCCCATTTGGTTACATTTGGATAAAGACGTGTGCTGAATACACTCGGAGATGGTCGGTGCTTCCTTACTTGCGGCTGACAACCTCCGTTACGCGGTTAATTACACCCGAGTGCAACAAGACGCAACGTCAATTATCGTGTGCCTTTAAAACACACTCCACGGCTCTCTCTGGCAGAGATATTTTTAACCTACCCCGGGAAGGCGGTACGTTCCAAAGTTTCTGCAGTACCCCCCCCCCCCCCCCCCCCCCCGCCCCCCTTTTTTATCGCTATTCTGCCTAACGGCTGAATTCCATTCCGCAGAGAGAGAGAGAGAGAGAGATGTAAAAACAGAAGGGATTTGAGGATTTAGACTGCTGGAAGGTATAACCTAATCTTTCTGTAATTGGCATGACGCTTATTCATCTATGTATCGGCTCGAGCCGTCGAGAAGCAAGTCTATATGCTCCGGACGTCTTCTTATGCGAGGTCGGAGGGGTCGGAAGGGGCGTTGTGCGGGCGCACTCAAGTCGCAATACAGAACTTTTCACCTACAGTATAATATTGATTGATTGAATGCCAGCGGACACCCTCTACTGGTTGGCAAGCAGTACTGCCTGAAGCTCAGTGAGTCAAGCGGGGGGAATCCCTCTTTGCTGAGCGGTAGAAATATGGACTCCCTCTTTTTACCAGGTTGCCAAACCTGGTCTTCATCTACACTCGCTAGTCCTGACTCGTTTGATACGTCCTGCCTTTTGTGTGACTTTTTCCTCATTGGCTGGTCATTTAGCCAATGAGGGCTCAATGTCCTCCCAGCATAATGAATCTAAAGACGACCCGCAATACTGTGTTTGGCCACTGTATGTATCTCTATGAACTGTGGCGCTGTTCCTCATTTGGCCTTTCAACGTTGCCATGTTTAGTGAGAGAAATAAGCAATCTGTTATAATATTTTAAATATCTTGTTTTATGTTAACTGTTTTTATGTTGGGGATGAAAATGTGCATACCTCTCTAAATCCTGGGTATCTACAGTGCATTATATCGCTCAATAATGCATGTCCCTCCCAGCCACACAAATAAATTAAATTATATAAGAGTCTGGTCTCCCACGCTGGTTCAAATCCCAGGTATAAGGTAGGACACAAATCTTAGAGATTGCACCTTACAATTTAGACGTATAGCAGACGCGATTTACAGTAAGCAAGGTAAACACAAGGTAATAAATCCAATGCATACAAATAGTAATCTAGGAACATAGGTAAACCAAGAACCTATCAACCTTCAAAGGTTCGGTTCGGCCAACAGGCATCGACGCGGACGACACCGGCGGAATCAAGCGCGTCACAAAATATATATTTTTTAAAGTAACTAAGTATATTTACTCAAGTACTGTACTTGAGTACAATTTTGAGGTACTTTTATTTTACTGGAGAGTTTCCAATTGTCTGTACTTTTACTTTTACTCCACTACATCTCAGAGGCAAATATTGTACCTTTACTCCACTACAAGTATTTGAAAACTTTAGTTACTAGTTACTTTGCAGATGTAAATTATTACATTATAAAACATACATTAACCACTTTGGTCCTATTTTATACCTAGGCAATTTGAAAATAGCCGATCTTGTAGATCTGCTATTTTCAAACATTTTTGTACTTTTACTTTTGGTATACTTTAAGTACATGTTGATACCAATACTTTTGTACTTTTACTCAAGAAAATGTTTAATTCCTGACTTTCACTTGTAACAGAGTACCTCTACATTGCAGTATTGATACTTTTACTTAAGTCAAACATTTGAGTACTTTTTCCACCACAGATTTTTTTTTAAAGTGCCATTTTGCACAGCAGCGGCGCGGTGTAAGAACACGCTCGCGGAGGCAAGATCTTGTGAAAACGGGAGTGAAATGGCGATCCTCTGCCAGACACACACACTGTCCTCGCCTCGCCAGATGCTTGCTTCTGAAATTTGCCTAATTGCCGTCCGCAGATCGATCCTTTTCCCTCTGCCAGCTCAATCTGCCAAAGTATGCTAGCTACCATTTTGTTGGCACAACACATTTCGCTTTATTTATTTATTTGCTTGCACCTTTTTGATTCTTTCCTAGTTTTGTTTCATTCATTTTGTTCAAACGTAACCAAGTCTCAAAACAATGTTTTATGTTATAACAGTGTTATTACACTTTTATAACAACATTATAAAGCAACTCAAGAGTACATTTGGTTACATTTGTAAAAGTCTCAGGGTTTCATAATATCAACATAATAAGCCTGAGGTTATAACACTGTTATTACACTTTTATAACAGCATGATAGTGCAACTCCAAGAGTCCATTCGGTGTACATTTTGTAAGCTGTCAAATAGGTAGTTCTTGTTGTTCTTCGGGGTCAACGGTGGCTTCGGAAGGGCCCTTGCTGTCCGCCCTCAGACAACGGGACGGCAGGAGGAGGGGGTGGTGGTGGTGCACGGCGTCGTTCAGTGGTGGAAAGTAACTAAGTACATTTACTTAAGCACAGTATACTTAACACAATGGCTGCCAATGACGTATATATACGTCTTTTAATTATCAGCTGTTGTCCGCCAAAGACGTATATATACGTCATGGAAAAAAAGGATTTTTTTTTTTTTTTTTTTCAAAAAAACATTTTTTTTTTTTTTTTTGAATTTTTTGTTAATTTCAACCCTTGTCGAACAGATTAGGAGCTAAAAATGTTCGAAGATTTGCTGCTCCATTCACTTCAATGTTAAAATTCAAACGGACAAACAATTCACTTTGTTTTTTGGTTTAAAACTACTGGTTTTGAGCTATATTGAAACATCAAACAACACATGTCAACGAGGTCAAAATGACCTCGTTGACATTTGTGAAACCACACCTGAATCTCATCTGTGATTAGAAACCATCTGGGGATCAATCATACTGGAGGAAAAAAATCTGTGGCTACGCGAACAGGTACCAAAATCATGGCAAAACCCTGGCAGACAACAGCTAAAAATCTGAAAAAACTCTGGCAGGCAATGTGTTAAATGCAATTTTGAGGTATTTGTACTTTGCTTGAGTATTTCCAATTTCCAATACTTCTACTCCACTACATCTCAGAGGCAAATATTGTACATTTACTCCACTACAAGTATTGGAGAACTTTAGTTACTAGTTACTTTGTAGATTTTGATTATTATTACAAAACATACATTGACCACTTCAGCCCTACAGTGTATACATTTTGGCCATTTGAAAATAGCAGATCTACAAGCTTATTGTGAGCTTGTAGATCTGCTATTTTCAAAAGATTCGTATACATTTAAACGTGTGAAATGGGACATTCTGCATAATTAGCACTTTTACTTTCGTACTTTAAGTATATTTCGATACCAATACTTTTGTACTTTTAGTACATTTTGATTACCCACACTTTTACTTGTAACGCAGTATTTCTACAATGAAGTATCGATTCTTTCACTTAAGTAAGAAATGTGAGTGTACTTTTTCCCACCACCGTTTCTGGGTGACATAATATATCTACATAGCCTGGCTTACAGTGTCCACCTCCGATGACCCCGAGTTCCCATTAGTTTGAGCAGTGTGCCGAGGGCATGGTGTGTGTGTGTGTGTGGGGGGGGGCTGTCCATCTCAGCCCACACACACATACACACACACACACACACACACACACACACACACACACAGGGACGGACACACGCACGCACGCACGCTCGCACGCACAGAACACCCACTGCTCATCTGGCTTCTACACGGAGCAGGCCGTGTGGGTGGACTAAATGTGCCCCTTTGATGGAGGGACGGCATATGGGAACCGGACGCTGCCTCCCTGACCTCTATGCGCGCACGGACACGAGCCCAGCAAGCTCCCACACACACTTGCACACACATACGCATACACACACACACACACACACACACAGGCAGGCAGGCCAGTGGTGGAAGAAGTACTCAAATGCTTTACTTAAGTAAAAGTATCAATACTGCAATGTAGACGTACTCTGTTACAAGTGAAAGTCCGGAATTAAAACATGACTTGAGTAAAAGTTCAGAAGTATTGGTATCAAAATGTACTACAAGTGTCAAAAGTAAAAGTACTAAAGAGTTTGAAAATAGCAGATCTACAAGCTCACAACGCGTCGCATTGCGAGCTTGTAGATCAGCTATTTTCAAATAGCCTAGGTATAAACTAGGGCTAAAGTGGTTAATGTGTGTTTCATAATGCAATACTTGATATCTGCAAAGTAACTAGTAACTACATTTTTCAAATCATTGCAGTGGAGTAAAAGTGCAACATTTGCCTCTGAGATGTATGGAGTAGAAGTAAAAGTATAGACAATTGGAACTACTCCAGTAAAGTAAAAGTACCTCGAAATTGTACTTAACTACAGTACTTGAGTACATGTACTTAGTTACTTTACACCACTGAGGCAGGCACACTATGTCGTCGCGACCCACAAACTCATATTTCCTGCGGCACACGTCTCTCATTTGTATAGAGATGGGATTATCGTCACTCACACTCTCATGGTAATGCGCTCCCCTGCAGTCCGGCACATTTCAAGTGTCTCTCTCTCTCCGTCTCTCTAATTTCTCTCTCTCCCACGCTTATTCCCAATTATTCACAAAATGTGCACGCGGGGCGCGCGTGCGCACACACACAGACAAAACAACACATGCGCACGAGAAGGCAAAGTGCACTTCCGCTGAACTCAGTAGGCAGGCTTTCACACAGCACAGCACAGCACACACACAACAACACAACAAAGAAGACAACACA
>NC_139948.1:6339209-6459209 GCF_963454915.1 Gymnoscopelus microlampas
GTGAGTCGAGCCCATTGGTCGACTGACGTTTTCGCTCGTTCGTGACGGTGGCCCCAGGCCGTTTTAAGCTGCAGTACCTATGAATGGCCAGCATGTCCAATACGCTTCAATGCAACCTCAGGGTTCTGGAGGCTTGGTTTGGTCGGGACCCATGTTTGTCATTTTCACAACTTTAACCATTATTTTCAACTATTTTACTATTTATTATTTTAAATTGTGAAAATTTTTGCTAATGTTTGAATAAATCTACATGTAAAAACAAAAATAAGTGAACATTCTTAACTAAAATCTTTGCTTCAGGGGGTCTCTGGAACAACATATTTTGAGATGGCGGGGTCCGCGGCCAAACAGCCTACATAATTATACTGTAATTTCGGGGGCCCTTGTCATGAAAAAGTTTGAGCACCACTCATATAGCAACAGTTTTTTTTATCTTCGGAAAACTGATTTAGAAGACATTTTTAGAGTGGGCCTCAGGTCTTAATGTGTTAAGACACTAAGACCTGGAACGCATCTGTGTCACTTTGGCTATTCAAAAATCTTGAAATTCATGGACATACAAGGTTTCAGCCCGACGGCAGTGGCGTAACACCGACGAGGAGCGAAGGAGAAGAGTGGAAGACGAAGATGCAGCAAGTCAGCGCGCACATACCCCTCCCTCCCAAGATGGCACGTCTTTAACCCATTCAGACCGGGAACGCATCTGTGTAACCTCATCCATATTTTAGACTTTGGCTATTCAAAAATATCAGATCTACAAGCTCATAGCGTGGCACCGAGTGCAAATATTTGAATATATATATATATATTTTAAAGAGAACCTTTGTAACTCAATTCTTTGTCCCTGGAACAAAACATTTTGAGATGGGGGTTGGGCGCTCTGCGGCCAAAATACATGTCATTCTGGGCGTCCTTGAAATGAAAAAGTTTGAAAACCACTGATATAGAGACATACATTTGTAGAATCCCCATAAGTGAAAGATTTGAGTTACAAATGTTTGCCTTAAAAATATCTATATTCAAAGATTTGCAAAAAAAAAAAAAAAAAAATAGCAGATCTACAAGCTCATAGCGCGGCACTCGGTGCCGCGCTATGAGCTTGTAGATCTGGTATTTTTGAATAGCCAAAGAAATAAAAAAAAATGACACAGATTCTTTCCCGGTCTAAATGGGTTAAGGGCGGGCGGGGACGGGGGGTACGGATTTATCTGCCGGAGAACAGGCGATGTCGGAGCTGGGGGCCCGTCAGTGCGACATCGTCTGAATCTCTCCCGACTGCTCGAACAGGGTTTGATCATGTTTATCTCGCAGCCTCCCCACACCAGCCGCCTCTCGCCCGCAAAACCATGTCATCATATCTAGCCGCCGTGAATCACTCTGCCTCCGCGAGAGAGAGAGAGAGAGAGAGAGTGTGTTTGTTTTATCCAATTGTGCCTCTGAGAGGGTACAAATGTAACCATATATTATGGTCCATTTGGTACCCTCGAAGGTCTCAATTAAAATAATGTATACTCCTATGGCAGTGCCGTTATAGAAGTGTAATGACATTATTGTAACAGTGTTATTACACTGTTATAACATTATGAGGATTCAGCTCTATGTACTGAGGGGGGGAGAGAGAGAGAGAGAGAGAGAGAGAGAGAGAGAGAGAGAGAGAGAGAGAGAGAGAGAGAGAGAGAGAGAGAGAGAGAGAGAGAGAGAGAGAGAGAGAGAGAGAGCGCAACGCCACCACCGTAAAAAGCTCAAGGATCTCTATAAAGTCCTCCCCCCGTACGGTGGGGTTTATACGTCACGCCTATATACGCCTAATTTCGCCCCCTCCGTACAGCGGGCCCCTTTCCTTCCATCCCGTTCGCCTTGCTCTCTCGCCAACTTTCAATTTCACCCTATGAAGCCATCACGTCACCCATTAAGCCATCACGCTGTCCTCTCTTTGTCCTTGCGTCCCCCCCCCCCACCTTTGACAACAAAGGAGGGAGCCAGTAATAAAAAATGTCACGGAAATCGCATGCTGCGTTCATGATTTGGGGCATTTTGTTCAAAACAAACCAATCCTGCAAACTTTTGAAGCCAATCTTAGCCAATCAGAAAGTAATATGGAAAATCGGCGCTATGACAGGCTGATCTGAACAATGTGGGGCAGAGGTTCTGCTGTGGCATTCAGGGAGAGTGTGTGCGCAGTTTCACAGCGACCGGGCCAACGGTGACGGAGATTAGCAGATCGCGGACAGACGGGAGGACGGACGTATGGACGGATGGACGGATGGACAGACACACGGACGGACGGACGGACGGACGGACGGACAAACAGGGGGCAACACATTCTAAGATCTACAAGCTCAAAGCGTTGTGAGCGTCATTCAAAGGAGCTTGGAGATAGGCTATTTTGTTTTTCTCAGTTTTGAAAAAGAGGTTAAGTCTTATCCGTGGCTTTTATAAATATCCAATCAACGAAAAGTCTTAACAAGAGCTGGTGACTAAATGACACCGACACTGGATCCATTGGTACGCCAGGTCCTCTCACAACGCTTTAGACATACAAGGTTTCGGCGCAACGACGACGCAGCGTATTCTATTACTGCCGGGTTGACCTGTCACGCTTGGCTGTGGCTGTCTTTATTGTCTGGCCGCTCTGTGAAAGGGCAGAGGATAAAACACCATCAGCGGGACAAACGAGCCCGCGCACCACCATTTATCAGACGCCCAGGGTTCCCCCCCCCCCGCCCCCTGTGGGCAACACCCTCCTGCTCGCCATGTCCCTAAACCCCACCCAACCCCACCACACCCCTTCCGTCCGTCCGTCCGTTTGTACAGCTGTGGGGGCGGTTACCAGTGGTGGAAACCGTACATCAAAATTGTACTTTAACTCGTTCAATCCGGGAATGCATCATTGTGTCATTTCAGATTTGAGCTATAACTATTATTTTATACTTTGGCTATTTTTGGGAGTGTTCTAAGATTTCTAAATTCTGGTCGTGTGTAGTAAAAGAATTAAGTTCAATTTTTCAGTCTAAGATCTGTAAAGATCCTGGGCAATTTTTATTAGGGCTGCCATCTAAATTTGGGGTTCTAGATCCTAGAAGAGCTAAGCTTCTTGATAAGCTCCTCTGTGTGGCCCGAAAATGCATCTTATTCAATTGGATTGACGAAAAGCCTCCGTCAGTAACTCAGTGGTATAAAGAGGTATACAGAGTACTCCCTATGGAAAGACTAAGTGCCAAATTAAAAGAGAAGGAAGATAACTTCATAGACTTATGGCGGCCACTGATAGACTATTTGCCCAGGGATCTTTCTGCCCTGATTTGTAAAGGAAGTGACTCAATAGATTGGAAAGCCCCAGCTGTACTTTTACAATTTAATTACTGATGTGCTCTTTTGTGTTTGTTTATCTGTATGTATGAATATGTAACTGTGTGTGTGTCTATAATATTGCCACTGTAATATGCAGCTTGCCCTTCCTTATTTTGTTATTACTTTGTTTTTTGTTTTTGTGTTTTTGTTTGTATTGTTTGTCTTTTTATTTATTTTATTCCAGTTTGTTTAATTGATTACATTCATGTTTCAACTTTCTGCGTAAAAATGAAAAAGCAAATAAAAAGTTATTACGAAAAAAATAATAATAGATCTACAAGCTCACATGCTTGTAGATCTGCTATTTATTTTTAAGTCTTAATATATTTTTTTAAACAACATTTTTAACTCAAATCTTTGCTTCTGTGGGGTCCCTGGAACAACATATTTTGATGGAGATCGGCGGCCAAATACAGTACATAACTATCATTTGGGGGTCCTTGACATGAAAAAGTTTGAGAACCACTGATATAGCATACGTTTTTTTCAAAAAACTGTTAGGATTTAGAAGAGATTTGTAAAAAAGTTAAAGAGGTGGTGCCATGGTGTTGCACCTTTTCTGTTTTTCATGTGTCTATGAGGTTGATAGAACTTCATTAAACCCCAAAGTGGTGTTTTTATGGTGTTTTATGTCTTCTCTGACTATTTTGAGTTTCTTCCTGGAGGCTGAAACCTTGAGGGTCAAACGTGCCAATAGAAAAACAGCACTTTAATGACACAGTAAAATTATACTCTCGCCCTCATTATCATAACACAACAGGTGTGGGCATGAGGAGGAGGAGGGACTAGGACAGGTGGGTGGTGCTAAGGTGGTGGAGGAGGTGCTAAGGGAAAACCAGGTATACTTAATGAACTGGAGGCGTGTCCATGTAAAAACATAATTTTAACACTTTCTGTACACTTTTTTGAAAAAAATCTTCCTCCTAGTATAACCATAATACCTGATGATTATGTTTTTTTTTGGGGGGGGGGGGAATCCCTGAAAATCCCGGCACCCCGTCTTTCATTATTTTTTAATAGCCAAAGAAATCTAAAATGACAGAGATGCGTTCCCAGATTAAATGGGTTAAGTACAGCACTTGAGTAAATGTAATCAGTTTACTCTTACACCACCGTATGGTTACCATGGGTACAGTACATCCCCAGAAGGACGATACTGTCTCAGAAAGCTTCCTCGTCCTCAATCATGAGTCATGGAGCGCCCGGCTCTTGTGGGAACTGGAGGAAAGTAACTAGAGTACATTTTACTCAAGTTACAGGTGCTTTAAGCAAAAGAAAATTGCACAATCGAGATACTTTTACTTAACTCGAGTATTTCCATTTTCGGTCGCGTGAAAAAAAAAAAGAAACAATCAAGAGGACTTCTTGGTTGAATATTGTGTGGGGAAAGGTTTCCTCAGGTCCTCAATCATATGACTCATGGAGGAAGCGCGGTGGCTCTCGTGGCTAACGTATCGACCCGCTCGCATAAGGGAGTAGTGCAGGCCGATGCAAACAGCTCCACCCTGCCCTCAGCACAGCGCAGCGCAGCACAGCATGGATGTGATTAAGAAAGCCTGGCTAGTGATCAGAGGATAACAGGGAGTCAATCCCCTGTCGGCCAATTGGGCTGGTACCCCCCCCCCCCCCCCCGCCCCGCGGCGCGATATTTAACCGCCGAGAGAGAGAGACGTGCCGGTTGGCTAGACGCTCTGCTCACCGCCGTGGGGGCTAAAGACGGACGATTCAAAGTTCACTTCAACCCTTTAAAGGTTTCATGACATTCAGTTTTACCACACATCAAAAGTCTTTGTCATGGTCCTTCAAACGTGTATAAAAAGTTTCAACAAAAAAATCCACTCCAGTGATCCATGGGCAGGTGTTTTTTCCTCACATTTGTAAAGCCTTTTCAACTGCAATGAAAAAATAAATCTTTGCATGCGGGTGTCGCTGTTGAGGGATTTTGCCTGTCAATCATTGCCTCTGCTCCCCCCCCCCCCCACTCCCCCCCCCAAAGGAAAGGATAGGGGAGGGGAGGGGTGAGGAGGAGGAGAGTGGCCGGGATTAATGGCCTATGACTTCACTGCCCAAGGGCCAAGCTCAGATTACTTTTCAGCCAAATTATTCAGAAAACCCCAGACCACAGATAATCCACTGAATGTTCAAAGTTCAGATTTTTTGGGTGTAATTGAGGTCATAAAACCCCCCAAAAAACAAAAGTGAAAATGAATGTCATAGAACCTTTAACATAAAGTTCAAAGAGGAGGAGATAACAGTGCATGCTTTTGGTTGTTAAAGGGACTACACCATGAATTTTAACTTTTTCTTCTTTTTTGTGTGTTTTTGGTCTCCCCTACCTCTCTTCTACCCCCCAAAATACCCCAGTTTGAACACTCAGGCTTTCACAGCAAATCTGGTGTTTTCTGTAATTGGTCTCAAAACAGGCCAAACTGATTTGCACCCTGACGTGACGTCAAGTCAGGGTACAATACCTCCCGTTTTTCAGTTCCAACCAAAAAAAAAAAAATATATATATATATATATATATTATTATTATTTTTTTTACTTTTTTCCACACAGAACCAGGAGATAACATGCATACAAACCGGCTCAATAGCGCCCCGTGCCAAACAGGACAATGTGGTATTGCAGGTGAAAGTGCTTTATAAGCCAGAGAGAAGTTAGTTGGAATGAGTATATCTGAGGCTTGATTTAGGCTCAAACCTTTTGAAAAACGTTTGAGGGACATAAAATATTTGATATTAAATATGATTTTCTTTTTTTTTAATTCATGGTGTAGATCCTTTAAAAAATGTCTACCGAATTGTATTGATAAACAGCACCTGTCACACACTTGTCCGTCACCCCAGACCCGCTGTGGTGTCGGAAAGTAACCAAGTACTGTTTACATCAGTGGTTCTCAAAGTGGGGTCCGGGGAAACCCAGGGGTCCTTGGGGGGGGGGGGGGGGGTCCAGGGGGTCCTCAGCAAAATGTGTTAATATAGCATCACACTCATTTTAACCTTTTGTACTTTGGGCTATTCAAAAAAGAAATAGCAGATATACAAGCTCATAGAGCGGCTCCAAGTGCCACGCTATGAGCTTGTAGATCTGCTATTTTTTGAAAAATCTTGATAATTTGTCCAAACCTATATGTACTTCTACTCCACCACCATTATTTGAAAACTTTAGCTTCCTTTAGCTTATTATTACTAAACAATTACGTTCAACCATAAAGCCCTATTTTATAGTCGGTCTATTCCAAAATAGCCGATCTGCACCACGCATCGCGATTGTGAGCTAGTGGATCGGCTATTTTTGAAAGTTTGGAGCAAGGGGCAAGTCTTACATATTTACGATGAGGCCGACAAAATGGCCAGAGTGGCGCTGTTTTACCCTGCGCCGACCTGCGGTGTCAGAAAGAATGTATTTTAACGCAAGTGAATGGGTTTTTTGACAAACTTTAGACTAGATTTTCTTACTGTAATAAAAATTGTCATATATTCTATATGCTTCCAGTCGCTAGTTTAAAGTCTCCTTTCAATCATCAGGATATGCGTTTTGCTAAATTATGGTCCTATTTATTTTAAAATTGACGATAAAGTAGGCTATTCTCTAGGAGGGGCGGGATGATTTGATTGACAAGCTACACAACCAATAGCATTCATTCCCCGCCCCCCGCTCTTGATTGACAAGCTACCCAACCAATAATGGTCTGGTCTCATTCTGACGCGATATTGAAAGATGGCGGACCTACAGTCGTGGAACAATCGGCTTCATTTTCGGTCTGTAGAAAGCAGCGGAGTGGCTTTGTCCATCTCATTTATACAGTCTATGGTTTGGAGACCTTGAAAAATGGGACATCCTGAATAATGAGCTACATGTAGTAACTAACTGTAGACTCAAATACTATACTTTTTACATTGTGGTATTGGTACTTTATTACTAAGTACAAAATGTGAGTACTTCTTCCACTACTGCTTAAATGTCATACAAAATATATATTTTTATACATCCATTTGCCCCTGCGAGCAAACACAGTGCGGGATCCATCAGGGGACGTCCGACAATTAAAAGCCTCTAATTTGATTAGGAGATAATGCCAGTCCCAGTTAATGGGAAGGACAGACGTCACAACACAGGCAGATTAGTTTTGGCGGACGCCTGCTTATTAATTAAGACAGCCCTCCCTCCCACCCTCCCTCCCCCGCGCGTCAAGGCGTCCAAGTCACACCGCACAGATGCCGTTTTAATGGGCTGACGGGGGGAGGGGGGGGGGGTGCGGCGAATTAAGACGAATGGCGGATACGGCGCGAGCGGAAGACAAAATGTAAGCCTGCATGGCGAGGAATTTGCACCACCCCCCCCCCACCGCGAGGACGCGGATGGATAAATTATTGAAAAATACGCTTTGTTCCAATTATGGATTCAATGTAGTCTAGTTATTATCAGTGGTGTAAAGTAAGTACATTTACTCAAGTACTGTGCTTAAGTACAATTTTGAGGTGCTTTTACTTTACTGGAGTATTTCCAATTGTCTATACCTTTACTTCTACTCCACAACATCGCAGAGGCAAATATTGTACTTTTACTCCACTGCAATTATTTGAAAACTTTAGTTACTTGTTACTTTGCAGATATAAATGATTACGTAATAATACATACTTTAACCACTTTAGCCCTATTTTATACATAGGCTATTTGAAAGATCTGCTATTTTCAAACATTTTAGTAGGTTTACTTTTGGTACTTTAAGTACATTTTGATACAAATACTCTAGTACTTTTACTCAAGTACATTTTGAATTCCCGACTTTTACTTGTAACAGAGCACGTCTACATTGCAGTATCGATACTTTTAATTAAGGAAAACATATGAGTACTTTTTTTCCACCACTGCTTTTCTCGAAAATGAAAGAATTGAAACACGGAGACAGGTTTCTCGCCCCCGGCAACAGCGGTAGGATGTTTTTCATTGGAGAGGACGGATAATGTTTACGCTCGGATCGTTGTACCCAGCATCCTTGTTGTGTAACAGGATGACGGGGATGTTTTTAAAACACTCTATAAAGCGCTTGTCTTGGATTCCACTCTGCTTTTCTTTTTTCGTTTTATTGTGGCGGCGGTGCGATGGGCGCTCGCCCAGCCAGTGTCTCGTTGCACGCCCCATGGCGACTGCATCAGCACCTCGCGCTTGGTTCTCCCCGAGTCAGATTACCTCCCACTATAGGCTCTATTCACAGCAGCCATATTGTGAAGACATTCACAGGTGTTACCAATGATACTAATGAAGGCTCTGTTCCATTCTGGTCAAACAGAGTCAGGGTGCTGGTATTGTGCATGTTGGCTCACTGGAAACACTCTGTTACACCAGTGGGTCTACAGTTGGGGTCCAGGGACCCTCATGGGCTTCCAAATGGCCCCTTACAGGTGTGTAACTCTGAGAGTGTACAAATGGAACCAAATGGACCCGTAAGTGATAATAAGTGACAATTTGGCTGCTGTGCATAGAGCCTATTGATGTTCTTATCGCAGACTATTATACTTCCAATACTCTGCATCTTAAGGGTCTGGTCTTTAACACGTTCAGACGGAGAAAGCGTCTGTGTCACAGTGGTGGAAGAAGTACTCGGATATCGTACTGAAGTAAAAGTAGCAACACCATAATATAAAAATACTCCCGTTACAAGTAAAAGGCCTGTGTTCAAAATGTTACTTGAGTAAAAGTACAAAAAGTACTGGCGTCAGAACATACTTAAAGTACCAAAAGTAAAAGTACAAAAATGTTTGAAAATAGCAGATCTACAAGCTCTTGTGAGCTTGTAGATCGGCTATTTTCAAATAGCCTATGTATAAAATAGGGCTGAAGTGGCTAATGCAGGTTTTATAATATAATAATTTATATCTGCAAAGTAACTAGTAACTAAAGTTTTCAAATAATTGTAGTGGAGTAAAAGTACAATATTTGCCTCTGAGATGTAGTGGAGTAGAAGTAAAAGTACTTAAAACTGGAAATACTCCAGTAAAGTAAAAATACCCCAACCATTTACTTAAGTACAGTACTTGAGTCAATGTACTTAGTTACTTTACACCACTGGCCGTGGGTAACTTTGATGATGGAGAGGGCCACTATATTTCCACTTTCACTCCAGAGGGCCACATTGCATAATACTGTACAGAAACCTCCTATATCCTTTTTAAAAAAAAACCTTTTCGTACTTTAATGCTGTAGGCCTACTTCGCCATTCTATGTCACACCAAAGTAGCAAAAATAGCCGATCTACAAGCCGATCTAGCAAGCACGTTTTGAGCTTGTAGATTGGCTATTTTTGCTATTTTTTTTTTATTGGAATCCTGAATTTGTTTTTGCTATTTTGGAATTGGAATCCTGAAAAGTATTTTTATTTTTTATTTTTTTTTAATGCATTTAGTTAAACTTATGTTAACTTTAGGAATTTAAATACAAATACATTGGATATAAAAAAAGACAATAAAATGATAATACTAGTCATTAAGCTACTATAGACTGAAGTCATTAAAGCGGGTCATGTTTGCATGTTTGGAATTGTAACAGCTGAAATCAATAATATATCAGTATTCCGATATTAACCTGCGGGCCGCATTAAGGCCCCCGGACCGCCAGTTGTGTAGAGTTACAGGCACAGCATTCCATCACATCAACGCCACAGTGACTATAGGATACTGCTGAGACTCCGGGCGTATAGCCCTGTCCCCTGTGCACTCAACAACCCCATCCAATCACTCACTCACCAATCACTAGCACGGCACTCGGTGCCGCGCTACGAGCTTGTATATCTGCTATTTTTGAATAGCCAAAGTGTAAAATAATGCTCAAATCAAAAGCTTGTGCGCTTGTAGATCGGCTATTTTCGGCTTGTAGATTGGCTATTTTCAAACAGTCAAAGTCTAGAGCTGAAGTGGCTAATGCATGTTTTTTTTGTAAAAGTATATTATTTGCTTCTGAGATAGTAGTGGAGCAGAAGTAAAAGTATTGAAAAATTGGAAATACTCCAGTAAAGTAAAAGTACCTCAATATTGTACTTATGTGATTTACATTGTGTTGCTGATGTCTGAGATGGGTGGTTGTTGTTGTTTTTTATTCAACATGGGGTAACATAATTATACCCAGCGTTAGTGATGGTGCGATAATATTCAACGTTTCGTACGGTACTTGAGTAAATGTAATTAGTGACTTTCCACCACTGACGCCATAACGGTGCTCGCGCACGACATCACCTGCGTGCATGTGTGTGAATGACAGCTACAGGTACAGAGCTTTGCGGCCGCCGTCACCACATGCACGACGATATGATATGTGATGCAATGATGCCATTTCCCCGCCGAGAGGACTTTTTGTGCAAAAATGTGCAGACTATTGTCTCTGGATTATGCCACAAGAAAAACAACTCCTATGAAGAGCATAATATATATTGTCAATGTCAGGGGAAACCTTGAATGTCTATAAAAACTGGAAATGGAAAAAAAAAAGAACCGGAATGTTCCAGTGGATCCAATGTAGTTATCATTTAGTCACCATCTCTTGTTAATACTTTTCATTGGTTCAATTTTTTTTTTTAAACTGACAGTTTCAACTGTCATCCCTTGAGCATGTCATTGAAAGTTGTCTAGAATGCTCACTGAGTACATTTCACCATTTTTGAAAAAAACACATCGGTAATAGCAGGCGGACAATGCATTATATCATGCAGTGGTGTAAAGTAGCCAAGTACATTTACTCTTTTTTTTTCTTTTTTCTTTTACTTTGCTGGAGTATTTCCAATTTTCAGTACTTAGGCTACTCCACTGCATCACAGAGGCAAATATTATATTTTGACTACATTTGAAAAGTTGTGAAATGGGACATTCTGCACAACGAGTACATTCTACTTTTGATACTCTAAGTATATTTTTATACCAATACTTTTGGACTTTTACTTACGTAATAGAGTATTTCTACGTTTCAGCATTGATACTTTCACTTAAGTAAAACAATGTTTGGTTACTTTGCAGATTTAGATGATTACAAAACATCGATTAACTAAATCAGCCCATAACTGTTTACTGTACGGTTCGGCCATTGGAAAATAGCCAATCTACAAGCTCACAACGCGTCGCCATGCTACACGCTATGAGCTTGTAGATCGGCTATTTTCAAAATATGTTTTTATACATTTTGAAAACCTCTGAAATGGGACTTTCAGCGTGAGTACTATACTTTTACTTTCGGTACTTTAAGTATATTCCGGTGACAAATACTCTTGTATTTTCACTTGGATCAAATACCAGCCTTTTTACTCGCAACAGAGTAACATTTCTACATTTGTGGTATTGATACTTTCACTTGAGTAAAGAGTACTTTCTTCCATCACTGCTGAGGCGGGATGCGGAGGGGGGGGGGGGGCATCATTTATAGCGCCTCATGCAGATCACTGCTATTGGCTCCACAGCCCCCCGGGCCCCGGGAATTAATGTACCGAGCGATGGCAGGAGTGATTTATTAAAATAACACACCCTGATGGTTGGACTTCCACATGCTGACTGTACGGCTCCTCCCCCACATATCACCACCGTCAGGTGGAAACCTTGTATGTATATAAAAAAAAAAAGAAAGAAAAAAATATTTTCCAAGAAGTGGATAAAAAAAACTAACCCTGTGTTCAAATGGGCATCAATGTAGTTCATATTTCACAAAAAGCGTTAATGCGTTTCATTGGTTATTACTATTATTATTATTATTATTATTATTATTGTTTGTAAAACCCACCGGACACACAACCGGGAAGGTATCTGTGCAGTGGTGGGAAAAGTACTCAATGTTTTACTTAAGTAAAAGTATCAATATTGCAAAGTAGAAGTACTCTTTTACAAGTAAAAGTCCGGAATAAAAAACGTACTTGAGTAAAAGTAAAAAGTTATTGGTACTAAAATGTACTTAAAGTACCAAAAGTAAAAGTACTACATTTTTTTTTAAAATCTGTGTGTGTGTGTGTGTGTGTGTGTGTGTGTGTGTGTGTGTGTGTGTGTGTGTGTGTGTGTGTGTGTGTACGCATGGGTTAAAGCAAAATAAAATCTCACGATTGAAAACCTTTGTATGGCCTAATGTACAATTTGTGAAACAGTGTGAAAGGAGCCCCCACCATCACTAGCGGCGTTTCCTAAACGATTAACACAACGTGTAAAGCGATGATGTTTTAGCAATATTGTTCCCGCTGTTCTACATACTGCAAACTAGGAGAATAAATCACAGATTGAGGCTTTAACCTTTACTTTTATGAAATATGCCGAGAGACCATTAGGGTTTTAACTCTTTGAACGCCATCGACACGTTTTCCAGTCAATCGCTACTTAATCCATCCACGCCGTCGACGCGTTAAGACGCGTTGATAGCTTTTTCATTGTTTAATCAGCGATCGTGCTGTTCTATGTAGCTTCCACCATCAGATTCGCTTGTTTTTCACTTCCCGCTCACCCGGATGCAGAATTAATTGTGTTCCGTTTCCGGTCTCGGTTTCATCTTGAAAAATGTGATTTTTAGGCCAAATTTTCTTTTCTCTGGACGACGAACAGTGATCGTCGTTGTGTTTACCAACGATCTGAAACCCGATCATAAGCTAAGCTAAGCTAAGATGCCCTGCGGAAGGAGGGCGGAAATACGACTACAGAAAACGGATATGACGTTTGCACCCTGTTTGGGAGGGAGGGGAGCGAGAGAACGAAGAGAGCGAGAGAAAATGTAACTGTTTGAGTGCTGGTCGATATGTGGTGTGTGTTTATAAACGATAACGATTAAAATGGATTTATCAATTCTGTGACCGGTTGAAAAGGTTTGTGATGGCCACATGTGATGGCCACACCAGCTGACACACAAAGTTGGTAAAACATGGTGGACACTTGTCTTTTTTGGTTTATTAATTTAGTTTATATTTATTTTCAGCAAACTACAGTACATACATACTACATGCATAATGTATTGGCATTTCAGTTGTATGTAATTTCTTTATTTAATATGAGTTAGTGCTGTAGTGGATTATGTTGTAGCTATTTGTAGTCTGTTTAAATGTTATTCTTTGTCTTCCCCTTTGTGTCAAGAGTGGTCTGATCACCCACTATATATGTTCCCCTCATGTCTCATTTGGTTCAGTCTTGATGTCAAGTTCAGTGTATTGTCTGCATTTGTTTGGGCCATAATGAATGTCTTGTCTTGTTTTTATGGGAAAAAGAAAAGATAAAAAAAATACATTTTAAAGAAACTACACACTTGTCTTGGTGTCTCTCCTTCCGACCAACTCTGGTCCCTTAGGTTATAGAACACGAAAATCGCTGGCGCTGGGTGAGTACATTATGAAAATATTCCGGCAGTCAAAGAGTCAAGGAAGATGCTTCTGAACATATTGCGAGTTTGACAACTTCAAAAGCTCTGATCTTAAAATAATAATAACCGAACCTATCCTAACTATGAGCTCTCAATGCGTCGCACTGCTGGTAGATCGGACATTTTCAGCCGCAAGACATGGTAAATGGTGCATTTATATAGCGCTATTATCCAAAGTGCTTTACATAGATAGTGCATTACATTCACCCCATTCACACACACATTCACACACCGATGGTGGAGGAAACCATGCAAGGCACCAACCTGCTCATCGGGAGCAGTTAGGGGTTCGGCGTCTTGCTCAAGGACATTTCGAAACTAACTCCGTGGGAGCCCGGGATCGAACCTGAGATCCTCGCGGTTCCCATCCGGCCGCTCTACCGGCCCACTCTACCCCTGAGCCACTGCCGCCCCCGTGCTTCCATAGAATACTTGCGGGCTGCTATGGAATCCAAATGACTGAAATCTTTTGTGGCGACTGAGAACTTTAATCTGTGCGTGCGTGAGAGGGGCGGGCGGGATGGGGGGGGGGGGGGGGGGCGGCAAATTGCACGGCGGTCCGTCAGGCCCTCGCTGTCATTGCTTATTTGTTTAGCCCCCCTTTTTTCCATTGGAGTCAGGCCTCGTATTAAATTGATCCCTCCTGCCGCGTTTTGCCTTGTTGAACAAGCGCAAAGCCCTCCGCTAAGTGTGTGTGTGAAAGGCCGGTGATTGTGTTTGCCGGCGCCCGGGGGGCGCAGCAGGCGCACGGTCCGCCCCCCCCCCCCCCCCCACCCCCACCTCCCTATCTCCCCCGGACAGACGGGGATTAGAGGATGGGAGCGCGAGGAGGGCTGAATGACCCCTCTGGGGGTCTGGAAGTCAGGCTATAGGCAGGCAGCGAATGGCTGGGGGGCTCAAGCTAGTGCCTGCATGCACTCGCACGCACGCGCACACACACACACACACACACACACACACACACACACACACACACACACACAGAACACAAGCATGCATATGTGTGCGCATATGGTCCTATTGCTTGCACTATACACACCCCCTTAGTGTTTAAGGTTGAGCTTAGCCCCCCTGGGCTAGTTTGATGCATAGCCGTCCAAAGTTGGTACGCATGTTCTTATAGCCAAACACACGCGCACGCACGCACGCACGCACGCACGCACACACACACACACACACACACACACACACACACACACACACACACACACACACACACACACACACACACACACACACACACACACACACACACACACACACACACACACACACACACACACACACACACAATGCCACGGTGGAAAACAATTCCTATAATGTCAACACTTACAAGCCACCGATACTGAATGCACGTTTTAAGACGGAGACCACCTAAAGCTCTCTGCTGTGGGGGGGGGCTTAATATGTGAATGGACCCCTGGGATGTTTTGGGCGAATTTACATTGAGCGAGTGCAGGCGTATCGATGACGTTTCTATTGCCCGAGGAGAGAGGCGCCTCCCCGAGGTGTTTGAAGGGAGAGATTCTACTACAGTGTCATCCACAAACAGTTCATTTGTTCATTCATTTGGTAATTGTCTTTTTATTATCATTTGAGTTGGACATATTCATAGTCATTCATAGTTGCGAGTTTGATATGAAACCTTTTTTTTTTAAGTCTTTATTTTTTATGAATAAAGTGTACTCCCCTATAGAGCGTCGCAGTTCCCGCCCACTTCCTAGTGCCGGAAGTAAATACTCGATGCATTTTTCCCATTGACTTTTACAAAGATATTTATATAAATGAATTTAAGCCTAGAATCAAGCTATCCAGGATCCTGGTGAATCATGACCATAAAACGTTTGATTCTGTGAAAAAACTTTTTTGAAAACGGCAAAACAAAGGGAATTTATTAAATATAGTATATCATATCATTAAATATAACATTTTTAAAAAATCACAGAAAAAAAAGGTTTCATGGTCATAATTCACCAGGATCCTGGATGGCTTGATTCTAGGCTTAAATTGATTGATATAAATATTTTTGGAAAAGTCAATGGGAAAAATGCATCGAGTATTTACTTCCGGCACCAGGAAGTGGCGGAACTGCGACGCTCTATTCCCCTATTCGTGTTCATTCATTTGGCAGTTTTGATAAGCATTTCGGTCGTAAATATTCGCAGATTCTGCAAACTAATTTCAAGGGCCTGCATGAAAATCCAAACGGCAGGCTGCCGCTATGTAGCGCGCAGTCGCGCACCGTGCATTTCTTCAGTGCGTGGGCGTGCTGTATCTCTCCGTGTGTATGTGCTCTCATTTTGGCCTTGCACACATATAGTACAGTGGTGGAAGAAGTACTGTACTCAGATATTTTACTTCAGTAAAAGTAGCAATAACACAACATAAACCTACTCTGTTACCATTAAAAGGACTGTGTTCAAAATGTTACTTGAGTAAAAGTACAAAAGTATTGGCATCAAAATATACTTAAAGCACCAAAAGTAAAAGTACTGAAATGTTTGAAAATAGCAGATCTACAAGCATACAACGCGTCGCATCGCGACGTGTTGTGCGCTTGTAGATCGGCTATTTTCAAATAGCCTAGGTATAAAATAGGGCTAAAGTGGTTAACGTATGTTTTATAATATAGTAATGTATATCTGCAAAGTAACTAGTAACTAAAGTTTTCAAATAATTGTAGTGGAGTAAAAGTACAATATTTGCCTCTGAGATGTAGTGGAGTAGAAGTAAAAGTATTGGAAATTAGAAATACCCTAGTAAAGTAAAAACCCCAAAATTGTACCTAAGTACAGTACTTGAGTCAATGTACTTAGTTACTTTACACCACTGCATGCATGCATACATACTTACATGCATACACACACACATACAAACACACAGTCACTTGTTGAAGTGGCTGGCACCGCTTAAAGAAAGCGGTGTACTCAGTCTGACGGACTATATACACCGTGAGTATTGAGCGATGACGGAGACAGCCTGTGTCTCTCCCTCATTCATCACACGAGTGGAAAGAGATGAAATTCTTCCTTTTCTCCTCTTGCGGCCATGGGAGCAACACGCTGCGGAGCAAATGGAGGGAAGAGGAGGCGGCTAGACGGCCGGCTGGGGAGACGTGTGGAGTGTTCCTCCTGGAGGAGGAGACGCAACGGCAACAACGCCACAGGAAGAAAACAAAAAAAATGCTGGACCGGAGCACATCGTCACTGTCGGGTGGAAAACCTTGTATGTCCAAAACCGTTCCGTTTTGTATTATCCTTTAGTGAAAATAGCCGATCTGCGAGCTTTCTGTCGCGTTGTCAAACTTTGTCATGTCAAGGACCCCCAAAATGATATGTATTTGATCGCGGACCCCCATCTCAAAAGGTGTTGTTCCAGGGACCCCCAGAAGCAAAGATTTGAGTTACAAAGTTTGCTATAAAAAATACAGAGATAGATTTTGCACACATGTTCTAGATTTTTCAAAAATAGCACTCGGTGCCGCATTATTATGAGCTTGTAGATCTGCTATTTTTGAATAGCCAAAGTGTAAAATAATGGTTTTTTTTAGCTCAAATCAAAAAAATGACACAGATGCTTCGTCAGGTCTTAATGGGTTAATAGTACACAAGTATTACCAACATATACAGATGTGCCACTTCAAAACTTCACACGTTACTGTTCTTTCCCTGAAAGTGCCCTGAAAATGCATTTTTTTTTCTCCCTGTTCTGCCCTTAAAATTGCACTGTTTTGCCCCTGAAAAGTTGTCACTACACCCCCCCCCCCCCCCCCCCGCTTTTCCCTTCAACAGACACCCATATACATGAGAACAAAAGAATGTGTGTTGAAGAAGGTGTCAGACTCATTATGAGGCGAAAGGTGATTTGAAGAGGTCCTTGACCAGTTGCTCAAATTAATTAGCATCATCAAAGCAGTGATCATCAAAATAATTCAGCATTTTAAATGCCCTTCTTTGTCCCTCTTATTGCCCTGGGAATCCCCTGAAAATTTACTGTCTTGCCGATGGCAGGACATTTGAAGTTTTGAAATGGCACTTCTGTACCTATATAACGAAAGTTAAAGTATACTCAAACACATACTCGTTCACAAAGATATTTGGAAGCCTTTAGTCTCCTTTCTTAAAGGTTGAAAGGCTAATCCTTGTGGATGACCTGTGTCGCACGTAATCTGGGGCAGCACTTCTGGGGAGGGGGGAGTTTTTTTTTTTTTTTTATTTTTTTATGTTACCTGTCTGTTTTGTGTTTATGTCTGTTTGTTTTTGTTTTTAAAAAAAAGGAAGCTAAATGTACATCTATATCCTGTGCTTCACAATAAAAAATATTTGAAACAAAAGACAAAAAAAAAAAAAAAAAAAAAGATATTTAAACATTTCCCCTCGAGACACGGCAGTAACTATAGACTAAAGTTGTCAAAACACATACACGTAGTGGAGTAAGAAGTACTAATATTTGACCCTGAGATGTAGTAGTGCAGTATAAGTATTAAAGTAACAACAACATGGAAATACTCAAGTAAAGTCAATGTACCTCAACATTATACTGAAGTATGGGTGAATGTGATGCACAATCTATGCAAAGCGCTTTGAATAAAAGCGCTATATATATGCGCCACTTAAGTACATTACTCGAGTAAATGTACTTAGTTACTTTGCACCAATGCAGACATCTCTACTGTACAGCTCCCTGCTCAAAGCAACGGAGCACATCCCTGTTCACGGACAGCACATCAAAGAGCGCGCACACACACACACACACACACACACACACACACACACACACACACACACACACACACACAGTCCCAGTGCGTTCAGATAGATAAGAGGATTGCTCATTCCACAGAGAGCCTCGCACAGCAGGCCGCAGAAGTGAACAGGCTCTTATTCCAGTAGTTCTAAAAAAAAAAAATACTTTGAAAACATGTATTTATGCCGTGGACCCCATCTGAATATATGTACCAGGGACCCATTTAAGATTTGTGTTGTTAAAATTGTTAAAAAAAAATAAAAATTCATTGCCAACGTAGGGTTAAAGTGGTTAAACTGGCTTTGACGCTATATGAAGTCATTTAGCTTTGGGTCCCCTGGAACCCCCCTCAAGGACCCCTGGGGGTCCCAAGAGTCCACTCAACTGTCCTACAGTATGTAAACATTAGCATCCGGTCCACCTCATCAAACACCAGGGGCCTATTTCACGAAAGCAGAATGAAATAAGCCTGGATTTAAGCAAAATCCAGGTTTGACAAAGTCTGCTCCATACAGCCTGGTTTATTCTGTTCCACGAACGCCAAGCCAGGCTGAGAAGGAGCTACTTTGTCGATCTAGACTTTGTCAAACCAGACTGTGTCGAGCCAGGCTTCACGTATTCCTGTAAAAGACCATGAAAGTCAGAATCCTTGAACTTGACCAAACATGGAGGCCAAAACCAGAACACCGTTCTTCTCTATGGCTGAACAGCAGCACTGCAGCAGCTCATGGAATCATACGAGGAAGTAAAATGTATAATAAGCAAGAAAGGAAACACGGCCGCAATAAATATAGATCCAGGGAGAAAGCGTGGCAAAGTATTGCCGACAAAATAAATGTTGTCCAAAAATATACAATTAATTCATATACAAGTTCATAAATATATGATTCAGTTAGGCTTAAACATGAGGAGTTTAAGTGAATATTGGAATTATAATCATAAACACTCTAATTTTACTGTTTAACACATCATTTTCTAGTTTCTAATTTCTAAAATCGAAGATCTACAAGTGAAAAGCTTGCCGCGTTGACGGGAACCCCCGTGGACCCCCGGCCGCCACGGGGACCCCCGGTGACCCCCGTGGACACCCGGCCGCCACGGTGACCCCCGGCCGCCATAAGACCATTTTTTTTCGGGCTTGTAGATCTTCGATTTTCGCATAAGAATTGAATACTCATTGGTTTGTGATCACATTGACTGCTTAATGAACAGTAAAAGCAATAGGTTTAGTTAAACCTGGCAGTTAGCCTGGTCCGGACCAGGCTAACTTCACAGCTAAATATCCATGGTAACGCTAAGGTGATGCTAAGGTAGGATTGCTTCGATTTTCTTTCCTGAAACAGAGTCGCGGATAAACTTATCCAGGGTGAACTGGCTAAGCTAATCTAGCAAGATAATTCAGCTTTCATGAAACCAATTCATGGTTAATCCTGATTAAATTAAGCCAGGATAGCTGTTAAATCCAGGCTTAACCCCTAATTCTGATTTTGTGAAATAGGCCCCTTTGCAGCCACAACGTTAAATTTGAACATTATGTATTTATACATTTTTTCATTTGTTTTTTATTTCCCAGGAAGAAAAAAAAAACACCAAACCCCCAAAATCCGAAGAGGAAATCTCTCTCTCTGGAAAATAACCTCCCGGTTGCTCGAGTTGGAGCAAAAGCAGGCTTGCATTCAGGGCCTCAAATCTAATCAAGTCAGATCAGATTGTGGTTCTACGAAGAAAGTGAGAAGAAAGGGAGCGAGAAAAGAGACTTGAGCACATTCAGTGGTGGTAACCACTGAATATATTCAAGTACTGTAACTAAGTAAATCTACTCAAGTCTTCACTCAGTAGAGCCAGTAGAAGCCCTAGAAGCATACTTAATCATAATTGTTTTTAATTAATGGGACCATAATTTACAAAAACACATATCATGGTAAAAAGGAGAAGTATGTATGACAATGATCATTGACAAAATCAAATCCCCATCGCAATCAATGGTGTGGTAATTGTTCTGCAGGCAGCAGGGAGGGAAATAGCGACACTTGCAGGCCATTAATTAGAACTGCAGGGAATTCGGCACTTCCTTATTGGCTATCTTTTATTTTATTTTTTTCTAAACGGATGTTTTCCGGCTTGGCGCCTGGTATGTATACTTTCTCATGTGGAAAGTTTCCTTTCCAGCCTCTAATGGCCGTGAACAGCTAAATAATGCAGCCCAACTTCCACATATATACGTCTCTGCTTTAAAGCCTCGGCGGTTTTATGAAAGCCAGAGTGGATGAGATGGGATGAGGCAGGGTGGAGGCTGCACAGAATACAAAGATTAAAGTGAAAAGCTATCGTGGACTGTTTTATATATCTGGCACTCAATAGCCTGACCTTTCACTGCATAGTTGTGTCATTGAACGCCAGCCTGCAAGGTTGGATACGACGCGCGTGCGTGCGTGCGTGCGTGCGTGCGTGCGTGCGTGCGTCTGTGCGTGCGTGCGTGCATTTGTACTGGTATTTGGAGTGGTGGAAAGAGTATTACAATGTTTTGCTCAAGTAAAAGTATCAATACTGAAATAAAGAAATACTCTGTTACAAGTAAAAGTCTGGAATTCAAAATGTACTTGAGTAAAAGTACAGATGTGTTTGCATCAAAATGTACTTAAAGTTAAAGTACTCATCATGCAGAATGTCCCATTTAAAATGCTCAAATGTATAACAATCTTTTGAAAATAGCGGACCTACTGTACATGACAATGCGTTGCATCGCGACGCATTGTGAGCTTGTAGATCGGCTTTTTTTCCGATAGGCCAAAATGTATATAGGGCTGAAGCGGTTAATATGTTTTATAATAATAATCAAAATCTACAAAGTAGTTAGTAAGTAGTGGAGTAAAAGTACAATATTTGGATCCAAGATGTTGTGGAGTAGAAGTAAAAGTACTAAAAATTGGAAATACTCGAGTAAAGGACAAATACCTCAACATTTTACTTGAGTACAGTACTTAAGTAATGTACTTGGTTACTTTCTACCACTGCTGGTATTACTACACTTGGGAGGGCAAAATGCTCGCACAAGTTCAGCAGAATACTACAATGTTGGTTCTCCCAAGATGCCTGCACACCACCTACAGAGGTGGTGGGTTCGAATCCACTGTGGCGCACTGTGGTTCCATTTGTACAGACTTATGGGGGTGGGTCCTTGAAATCAAAATGTTTGAGGACCACTGTGCTACACTAAATGGAACCTTCATTAGTATCATTGGTAACACCTGTGAAGGAAGTAAAGAAGGGGCTCAATGTCTTTCCAAAATGGCTGCTGTGCATAGAGCCTATTGGCCCGTGTTCGGGGGAGGGAAACCGGGCGGGGTCACTTTACAGTATGTACTCCTACGGGCGTGGGCGCAGGGGTGTAGTGAAGGTTTAGTGTAGTTTTCATATTACACAAAGTTGCCACCGCAACCTGCAGCAGACGTGCCCAGGCAGAGCCTGCCCATCGATTGGTCGTGATATCGCCCTGACAACCAACAACAACAACCAATAAAGCCCACGGCTGACTGCGCTAACTGTCCCTTCGGGCTATAGGATCTAAACTACTACGGTCTCCTGGAGATGGGATCCTAAAACTCGAGTCAGGCTTAGTATGCGCACAGCAAAACTGTGTCCTTGTATTTTAGTTATGAAACAAGTATTGTCGAGGTAAAATGAACAGCCCACGGTAAGGGTAATGCTAGAGTTGTAAGAGGAATCCCCTCTCATCGGACCATCTTTTCAGCGTCTGATAGCCTAGTGAAAGTAAATGAAATTCGCTCTGGTCAAATGCCATTCAGCAGCTAATTCATTCTGCAGTTTTAGTGGCCTTGTAAAATAAAACCAGCAGAATAAAAATGCAACATTCTGTCTTTCCGTTTGTCAGTAGAGTTGCAGCTTAATTCCATACATTTTATTAGATACATACACAACCACAGACAACACAATGCCTTTTTGTTGAGAGGGTTTTCAGTGCTCATTAAGTACGATAGGCTACTCTTCCATAATTAATTGCACGACTTTTGGTCAGCTGCTTTAACTGAATGTTCGGGCAGAAAACGTGTATGATATTCATTCGGACAACATTCTCTGCGTGATGGGAGGACATTCATAACGGCAGCGAAAAATATGTAATCTTCCTTCAATGAACGCATATAGTCTATGGATGGGACACACAAATTGACGAGTGCATCGTGGCTGGTACGGAATCCCACGATAACAATTACAATGCTGCCGAGATAATCACGAAAATGCATTGGGTGTTCGTATAATGGCTGTGTATGGAAGACATGCAATAATATCCTGCTGTATTGTAGCCTCATCAATCACTTGAAAAACGATCCAACGTTCATCTTGAGTACTGCTGGTGATTGCAGAGTGGGAAATTAGACTGGAGCAAGCATCTGATAAATGATAAAAGGTTGTAGTTGTAACTAATAGAAACTATTCACATCCAACACAAATGTATGGGCTTTTGCTAGGGGAAAAAATACACCCTTTGCCATGCACTTATTGCCATGCATAGGTTCACATGTATACATTTTTTATGGTTTTCATAACATATGCAATGTCATGTTTTCATATTGGTCACGGTGTGCTGTCACAACGTTTTCATATAACGTCTGCATGTTATTAACCCATTGAACTGTGTCGTTTTTAGATTTGAGCTAAAAAGCATTATTTTACACTTTGGGCTATTCAAAAATAGCAGATATACAAGCTCATAGCGCGGCACCGAGTGCCGCGCTACGAGCTTGTAGATCTGCTACTTTTGAAAAATTGTGAAAATGTGTGAAAATCTTTGAATATATATATTTTTAAAGCGAACATTTTTAACTCAAATCGTTGCTTCTGGGGGGTCCCTGGAACAACATATTTTGATGGGGGTCTGCGGCCGAATACATATAATTTTGGGGGTCCTTGACATGAAAAAGATTGAGCACCACTGATATAGAAACATAGGTTTTTCAGAATACTGTTGAGATTTAGGAGACATGTAGAATTGGCTTCAGGTCTCAATGGGTTAAAGTGTGTGCATGTCCGCGGGCGCCTGCGCACACACATGCGTGTGCACGTGATCATACAGGGTTATAGGGGCCCTCCCCCACTTCTAAAAGTAGCACTACATCACTGCTTGGGCGGCACCTGTCGGCAGGGAGGGTTGGGCCGGAGGAGGGACATCAAAATGTACTTAAAGTACCGAAAGTAAAAGCACTAAATTATTTGAAAATAGCAGATCTACAAGTTGTGAGCTTGTCGATCAAAAGTGTTGGTATCAAAATGTACTTAAAGTACCAAAAGTAAAAATACTAAAATAGCAGATCTACAAGCTCACACTGCGTCGCGATGAGCTTGCAGCTATTTTCAAATAGCCTAGGTATAAAATAAGACTAAAGTGGTTAATGCATGTTTTATAATATAATAATTTGTATCTGAAAAGTAACTAGTAACTTTAAGTTTTTAAATCATTGTAGTGGAGTAAAAGTACAATATTTGCCTCTGAGATGTAGTGGAGTAGAAGAAAAATGAAAATTGGAAATATTAAAGTACAAATAGGCTACCTCAAAATTGCACCTAAGTACAGTACTTCAGTAAATGTGCTTAGTTACATTACACCACTGTGTGTGTGTGTGTGTGTGTGTGTGTGTGTGTGTGTGTGTGTGTGTGTGTGTGTGTGTGTGTGTGTGTGTGTGTGTGTGTGTGTGTGTGTGTGTGTGTGTGTGTGTGTGTGTGCGTGCGTGCGTGCGTGTGTGTGTGTGTGTGTGTGTGTGTGTGTGCGTTAAGCTAACACTGAACAAACGACAGAAAGTGGTCGATAGGAGACGGTACGGTTCAGTGACATTCCTCGCTTCAAAGGTGCCACGGCGTCTCTACGGACAAAGAGAGTGGTCAGACAAAGAGACATGGGATCCACAGCAATGGGAGACATACAGGCTGGCACACACACACACACACATACACACGGCAGTGGTGGAGAGTAACTAAGTACATGTACTCAAGTACTGTACTTCGGTGGTTGCCAAACTTTTGTCGTGTCAAGGACCAGTGGTGGGAAAAGTACTAAGTGTTTTACTTGAGTAAAAGTATCAATACTGCAATGTAGAAGTACTCTGTTAAAGTAAGCAAAAGTCCGGAATTAAACATTTACTTGAGTAAAAGTACAAAAGTATTGGTATCAAAATATACGTAAAGTACCAAAAGTAAAAGTAGTAAAATGTTTGAAAATAGCCGATCTACAAGCTCACAATGCGTCGCGATGTGACGCGTTGTGAGCTTGTAGATCGGCTATTTTCAAATAGCATAGGTATAAAATAGGGCTAAAGTGGTTAATGTATGGTTTATAATGTGATAGATTTATATCTGCAAAGTAACTAGTAACTAAAGTTTTCAAATAATTGTAGTGGAGTAAAAGTACAATATTTTCCCCTGAGATGCAGTGGAGTAGAGGTAGAAGTATAGACAATTGGAAATACTCCGGCAAAGTCAAAGTACCTCAAAATTGTACTTGCATTACTTCAGTACGTATATTTACTTTACACCACTGCCCGCAGACCCCAACTTTTTACCCAAGTTATTTGACAGCTTTAGACTTGGATTATCATGATCATAAATTAGCCAATTAAGCCCTCTTTTACACTGTCTATTTGGAAAGTAGCTCGCCATCATCAAAGCCCCCCCCCCTCCAATTTCAGCACCCAGACTGAACAGACAGACACCAGTGGATCATTAGACTCCAGCGACGAAGACATTCATCCACCGTTTGTACTTCATCTGTTTTTTTTTAAACTTTTTTTTAACAAAAGTCGTGAGAGAGAGAGAGAGAGAGAGAGAGAGAGAGAGAGAGAGAGAGAGAGAGAGAGAGAGATCTTTGCAGTAAGTCAATATCTCCGGGCTTCGAACCCGGCTCCCGGGGCTATACCTGCGCAGGTGCAGTAACAAGCGCGCGTTCTGTGGCTCCCTCCTCTCTCTCTCTCTCTCTCTCTCTCTCTCTCTCTCTCTCTCTCTCTCTCTCTCTCTCTCTCTCTCTCTCTCTCTCTCTCTCTCTCTCTCTCTCTCTCTCTCTCTCTCTCTCTCTCTCTCTCTCTCTCTCTCTCTCTCTCTCTCTCTCTCTCTCTCTTTGCAGCACATCAATACGCTGAAGTTTTCCCTGCCGAGTGCCTGCTCTCTCCTGCATGACCTGTGACATCCCTTATCGTATTCTGTTTAAAGATGCCACGTTACCACACAGAGAGAGAGAGAGAGAGAGATAGAGAGAGAGAGAGAGAGAGATAGAGAGATAGAGAGAGAGAGAGAGAGAGAGAGAGAGAGAGAGAGAGAGAGAGAGAGAGAGAGAGAGAGCTTGAGTCCTGTAGTTAGTTTTATCCAGCGGGTACAAATGTGACCAAATGGACCAGTTTGTACCCTCTCAGAGTTCAACGCTATAACATTTCATTGATGATGTCGGAGAAACCTCTCACCTTCATATTCTAACTCATTGATCATACTACAGCGTCACACAAAAACGACAAAGGTTGCTGCACACATAACCAAATGGACCAGTCGGCACCCTCTCAGGGTTAAATTATAATAGTGTTATAGCAGTGTAATAACAGGGTTACTACACCGCATGTTATAACATTTGTTTTAGAGAGATAGCGAGAGAGAGAGAGAGAGAGAGAGAGAGAGAGAGAGAGAGAGAGAGAGAGTATTACCTCACGGGAAGCATTTCTCCTATGTGAGTTTGCCAAGGAAGCGAGAGTCCTCAGAACTTTGTTGACAGAAATCCAGCCAGGCGGCAGGCTGCGATGGACGCAGTAACCTTGGCTTCGCCCCAAAGGACAGGCGGGGGAGTTTGGAAGAGAACAAGCAAGCGGAGGCAAGGGGTTTGTTTACAAGCAGTGGTGGAAAACAAAGTACTCACATTTCTTACTTAAAGGTAGGGTAAGTGATATTTTTTGGTTAAAACAAAAAATATTTTGTTAAAAGGTTAAAATACTATATTTTGATAGTAATCATTGCTATAGAGTGTTTTTTCAGCAACAGATGTCTCCCTGTCTCTCCAGCTCTTTAACACATCCACCGCCAAGGGCTAATCTCAGAATGTACTCACCAGTGCCAAGGTTTTTTTGTTTTCGCCATAGACCTTGTTAAAATCCATAAAAGTGATCTCTGCTTTGTTTACATACATCGCCGACATCTGCCTGCGTCTCCCACTCAAGACCACGTGTCAAACGGGGCAGCCATGTTTGAGTTCTGACCGTTTATGTTAACATGGGAAATGCGAGGAGAAAAAACTACAAGCCTAAAATGGACTTTCAGTGTGCGCCTTAGAATGGAGGCCGACGGGAAACGAAAAACGGGATCGCAAATAGTCCCGACTTCCGGTGGTGTTACACTGAAAATGGTCCGTGTAGAAAATTGAAAAAAAATATATATATATATATAGAAAAAAAGGAAAAAGCACCCGGGCCGTAGGGCTACGGTCTCGGCGCTTAACAGTTGGATTTAACGGACCGTAGGACTACGTTCTTGGCGGTTAATGTGTTAATAAACAGAAAATACATTTTTCGGTAGGTGTCAAAATCTCAGCCAATCAGGAGAAAGTACCCATTTTTAAGCTTAATTTGTATAGTGTTCCAGTTCCAATTTTGTCAGCTCATTTCTTAGTGTCATCACTTCCAAATTCACTTGTTTAATCTATATATGGCTCCAGTGTAGGCGATTACAAGGGGGAGGGGACAAGTATTTCCCTAAACCAATCCTAAGGGATCCCCACCCCCACCTCCGACTCTCATTTCTCCGGTACATTTTGTACCGGAGAAATCCTAGGTTCACAATTACAACACCATACCAAGAGGCAGTCCACTCAGAGAGTGGGCGGGGTCTATGGTATGGAACCAGGCTAATTTAACACTTATTTTAACCAAAGAAAATCACTTAGCTAAATGACTTAATATAGCGTCACAATCAAGGACTGCAAGCTTGCACATCTGATATTTTTGAAAAAGTTTGAAAGATATTGAAAATGTTTGGAAAATAATTATATATATATACTTTTACATACATCTTCTCTTCTGGGGGTCCCTGACACACAACCTTTTCAGATGGGGGTCCGCAGCAAAATTCATATCAATTTGGGGGTCCTTGACATGAAAAAGTTTCAGTACCACTGCTCTAAGCAAGTATGAAATGCAAACAAAAACGTTAAAAATGTTGAATGGCCCCAGTACTTACAGTACATGTAGCACCGTGTTGGGTCACATTGTCATTAGGACAAGGCTACAGGCACTTCTAAGGCATCAGGCCAACACCAGCCGCTGCTGTGATCGCCTCTAGTGTATTCTTATACTTTATATAACATTCACCTTGCCATCACCCTAATACATTACTAACCCTGCCAATCATAGACAGCAGGGGTTCCCAAACTAAATGAGTTAGCACATTACATACATTATGAATTAACCAGTTAAGCCCCATTTAATAGTGAAAATAGCCCATTTGCAAGCTCAGAATGTGTTGCGATGTGACACATTGTATGCTTTTAAATAGGCAATTGTCACTGATAATGTTTTGTTCTTTTGTATGTATGTATTCAATTATTTAAAAAAAAATCTATGATTCATTAACACAAATCTGTAGAATTCTTTATCATTAATAAAAAAAAGAAATGGGGGGGACATAAAACTTATATTCATAAAAATGGGTCCAGAACCACTGTTTGGGAATCACATACAATATATTGCATATGAACATATATGTGCATACCCAAAGCCATGTCTCAATGCTAAGTGTTTATATATTTCTTATATTTAGTGTCTATGTAGTTTATATTGTGTGTGCTTTATTATAGTTAAATCTAGCACAAACCTGGCCAATATGCATTAACTCATTTTATTAATAAGACTGTTTACTGTTGACAACGCTATTTACTGTGATAACACTGTTTAGGCTCCTGTGGATACAATCTACTTTTGCTGTTGTTGGTTATGATGTAGTCTCCTGGTCGTTGAATGTCAGTGCTGTGAACTTACAAGTTATTTACATGGAAAGCATGTTTGGCCAAGAATAACTGATTCCTATATTAACTTCTGAGCAATAGGCTCTATTCACAACAGCCATATTGGAAAGACATTGGGCCTCTTCACAGGTGTTACCAATGATACTAATGAAGGCTCTGTTCCATTTAGTGCAGCACAGTGGTTCTCAAACGTTTTAATTTCGAGGATGCCGATAACTCTGAGAATGTACAACTTCCATTTGTACAGTCTCAGAGTTACACACCCATAAGGGGCCATTTGGAACCCCCTCAAGCACCATGAGGGTCCCTGGACCCCAATTTGAGACCCACACTGGTGTAGCAGAGTGTTTCCACTGAGCCGACATGCACAGAATCAGCACCCTGACTCTGTTTGACCAGAATGGAACAGAGCCTTAACGGATATCTTGGATATCGGCTAATTACACACACATGGGTGTCGTAGTAGAGGGTGTACTCTTCTTTGGTAGTGCTTGGACCATGTGAGGGATTGCTGCGCTCAGGGCATGGGGGGGAATGAAGGCGCTACTCGGACATGATGATGCATCTATGGCGTACACCTAGTCACGCCGTTCAACACAGTGAAATCCTTTGTGTTGATATTACTCTGAGAGGGTACAAATTTAACCGATTTTTACTGTGTCTCTGCTCATCTTCTGGAGAGCTGTGTTGGCTGTATACGTAAGTGCATAAAAAAAAAACAAGTCACGTTACACGATGCGTTCACACGCTGATGCAACACGCCACGCTTGCTTTCGTGTAGTGTCACACACGCACGCATAAAAATAATTCACACGTTCATGTGACACGTCAAGGTTTGACGTGGCACGAAAAGAGCGCCATAGTGTGTGTGTGTGTGTGTGTGTGTGTGTGTGTGTGTGTGTGTGTGTGTGTGTGTGTGTGTGTGTGTGTGTGTGTGTGTGTGTGTGTGTGTCAGCTTAGCGGCTAGGTTCCACAGGTAGAAGGGATGAGGTATGTGTGTATGTGTGCCATCGATCATGTGGCTAACAGCCATTCCACGTTGGCGAGACGGGTGAGACGGGTGTGTGTGTGTGTGTGTGTGTGTGTGTGTGTGTGTGTGTGTGTGTGTGTGTGTGTGTGTGTGTGTGTGTGTGTGTGTGTGTGTGTGTGTGTGTGTGTGTCTGTGTGTGATGGGCGGGGGGAGTAATACCCAGCACTGGGGCCACTAGCACTGGTAGGTCAAGCGTTTGGCCGGCCGGCAGCAATCAAGACAACCGCAAGCACACCTGTCCATCTGCATGACAGATACCATCACTGACACACACACACACACACACACACACACACACACACACACACACACACACACACACACACACACACACACACACACACACACACACACACACACACACACACACACCTATAAAAACTCTCCACATCAGACAGTAACGTACAAACCAATAAGGAACGTGAGCTGCACACGTGTGTGTGTGTGTGTGTGTGTGTGTGTGTGTGTGTGTGTGTGTGTGTGTGTGTGTGTGCACTCGCGTGCGTGCGTGTGTGTGTTACAGTACATGAATACTGAGGATTGTTCAGTGTGTAGAGAGAGAGAGAGAGAGAGAGAGAGAGAGAGAGAGAGAGAAATACAAGGTGAGAGAGAGAGAGAAATACAAGGTAAGAGTAGGGACAAGGGGAGGGAAAGAAAGAGAGAAAGAAAGATTTCAAACAGAGAGAGAGGGGACGGAGAGATGGAGAGTGAGACGGAACATAGGACATAGGTAGTGGGAGACAGCTAGGGGAAGAGAGTGAGACAGCAGAGAGTGAGACAGCAGAGTGTGAGACAGTGATGCCTGACCGGCTATTTTTGAGCGCACACCACCGCCTTACGACAAAGTATAGATGGCTTCAGACGGATGAGGGAGACTGAGACAAGACAGTGAGACAGCAGAGAGAGAGAGAGAGAGGGTGGGGGGGAGAGAGAGAGAGAGAGAGAGAGGGGGGGGCGGGGGGTTAGAGTGAGGGATGAGTCGACTGTGCTATAGGAGACCTTAATGAGCATTCACTCTAAACCCTGGAGAGTCACTCTGCCTCTCTCGCCCAATCTCTCTCGCTTCCCCTCTCTCTCTCTCTCTCGAACACGCACACACGCACGCACACACGCACAGAGATAACGCACGCACGCACGCAGGCACGCACGCACGCACAGAGATAACACACACACAAATGCACACCACACACAGTCGCCACACAGTCGCACAACGTCCCGTGCGCACGTACATGCACACGCTCGCCTGTGCCGAAAGTAGAGAGAACTCGGTGACATAGATATTGGTCCGCTCACTGACACGCAGACACACACACACACACGATTGCGTGAAATGCGTGCGTGGAGTACGCGCACACGCCTGTATGAGTATGATCGTGCCCAGGAGCATACGCGCACAAGCAACATTACAGACATTATGTACAGTACATTTGCATTCCCCACACACACACACACACACGCACACACACACACACACACACACACGCACACGCACAGAACGGCGAATGCCCACAAAGCGGCTGGCTTGCTGACTGTGTATTTGTCCGGTTATAATTCATTGTCACCTCGGCGGGCAGCGCAGCCTCTACTAAATCCTCTGTTGTAATGAAACAACATTAACGGGGGCCACATGACACACTTCTCTCCGACGGCATGCTGCGCGCGGCGCTCCCGCTATCTCGCGTCCCGCATTTCAATTCCGCTTGCATTAACTCGCCGCGGCGTTCAGTGGTGGAGAAAGTACTCAAATGTTTTACTTAAGTAAAAGTATCAATACGGCAACGTAGAAGTACAAGTGAAAGTCCGGAATTGATGATGTACTTTGAGTAAAAGAACAAAAGTATTGGTATTAAAATGTACTTACATTATAGGCCCAAAGTACTAAAATGTTTGAAAATAGCAGATCTACAAGCTTGCAACGTTGTGAGCTTGTAGATCGGCTATTTTCAAATAGCCTATATATAAAATATAATAATCTATATCTGCAACTAAAGTTTTCAAATAATTGTAGTGGAGTAAATGTGCAATATTTGCCTCTGAGATGTAGTGGAATAGACATAAAAGTATTGAAAATTGGAAATAGTCAAGTAAAGTACAAATACCTCAAAATTGTACTTAAGTACAGTAAATGTACTTAGTTACTTTCCACCACTGGCGTAGGGAGGGCCCTTCCTAATAAACCAACAAACACCTCTGAACCGTAGTGGGGAGGGGGGAGGGAAGTGCGCGAGCGCACCGCTCAGATAATGGCCACTTTATGCATTAGCAAAAAAGAAGAAAAAAACTGATAATGGCTCCAGTACAGTGGTCTAGGAGAGAGGAGTTTTTTTTTTCTCTTTCCCTTTTTCCTCCGCAGACTAAATGTGCCCTTGATCCACTCTTACTTATCACTCCTCCCAGCCGTAGTTATGCATGGAGGGCCTCGCTGGAGAAACCCCCCATAAGCATACGGGTGGGTTTAAAAAAAATAGTGTGAAAATAAAGAAAGGTCCTCGCGACCTGAAAAGGCCCCGTTTTTTTGTCCCCCCCCCACCCCACCACCCCCCTCCCCACCCGCAGGAAAACGGCTGAACGACAAGGTTTCTGTCGGGGGGCGGGTGCCGATTTGTGGGCGTGGAAAACGGAGAGAAGATGAACGGCGGGACGGCGCGATGAAAGAGAAGAGAGAGTTGGCGAGGCGACAGGGATATGGTCCCCGGTAAATCTGGAAGCTAGGGGCCGGGGAGATGAGTCGAGTTATGTGTGTAAACTCAGGAACCACAGAGTGTGTGTGTGTGTGTTTATAATTATTAAAATATAACAGTGTAATAACAGTGTTATAAGGATATAATATAACTCTGGTGAGTGAACAAAACGGCATTGACCCTGCAGCACACAGCACACAGGTAAACATCGTGCCAACTTTGTGGAAGACGAGAGAGGAGGGCCCACGTTCATTTTTGCCAAGTCATTAAACAGATCCCCCACCCCCCAGCAGGCTCCCTTCCGCCCCCATGCCCACTCGGTCTCGGTTTGCGGCGTTCCTCCTCTCATCAACTATTAACCGGCGACTCGCGGCCCTTAACTCATCCAGGTGGTCCCCTGCCGGCTGACCCCCGCTACGGATGGCGGAGGCGACGGAGAGAGAGAGAGAGAGAGAGAGAGAGAGAGAGGGCGGAGCGGAGCGGCTGTTTTCATCGCGGCGCTTGGACGCCCCGCTGGTTTAATGGGCTACAATTACACACCGCTACTCAACACTGTATAGGGCCAAACATTTATAGATCTGCCTCCCACGGACTCTCTAAGCAGACGTTTTGGACGCGTTTATGTCTAACCTGGCAAGCCGCCCGTTCCGTTCGTATATGGCTGAATTACACAGGGCGAATGTGCCCCCCTCCCCCCCATTGTGCTGCACCCTATAGGTTTAATAGGGCATTTTTTTGGGCCATGGACCCCCATCTGAGAATATTTTTGCCCCAGGAACCCCCATGAAGATTTGTGTTATTTTTATTCATTTTTTACTACTACAGTATTCACGTTTTTTTTTTAATAGTCACTGTGTAAAGCATTTCTCAATTTTAAATGTAAATGTCCAAATGTTTTGAAAATAGCCAATCTACATGCTCACAAGCTTGAGGATCAGCTATTCTCGAACAGCTGAAGGACAAAATACGGTTAAAGCGGTTGCATTGTTCCTAATTTGGCTGGGGACCCCCTCCTCAAGGACCCCTGTGAGAGCCCACATGCAGGTCTGGCTTTTCGCGTAGCTTTTGGCTCTGTGGCGTTCTGTTAAGACCGCTAAGACCTCCGCGGCTCAGACGTGAGAACCTCGGTTCACGGCTGGAGTGAAGTGGAGAAGTTGAAGGACTTCTTCGCCGCCTAGTATAGCCGCTTATTTCTGCAGAGCCAACATTAATGAGCAACTAGCCGTCACGGCCGGGGCCATATGGCTGGCCTGCTATTTATGTTGCATCTGGTCTGATTAAGTCAGGCTTCGGGGGGGCCCGTGAGGACAGTACCTAGTTGATGGTGACTGGAGTGGGCTACTAGGACACCAAACGAACCCCAATCAAGCACGACAAAGAAAAAAAATTAGACAACCGTCCCCTGGAGAGGGCTTGTTTTATTTATTTTTATCTAGTTTTTTTTATTTTTATTTTCTCTCCCTTCATTAAAGAAGACGCGCTAATGTTAGCTTACTGTAAGTGGATCACGACAGCCATGGGGGATCGAGCGCTGAGCGGAGCCTTGCCGCATTGTCATCAATCACGCCGTCAAGTTCCCTACCGATCCGGCCCAAGCCACGTTATGACATCTCAAATGCCAGCCGTCTTTCTGGACCCGCTATAGCGCAAAAACTCTGGTGTCACCGACTGTGGTTTTTGAGGTGGCTGTGTTTTTTCTTTTTTTTTCCTGGAGGTGTCCAGACAATTATTAGTGAAGGCTGAGATGTAACAGTGTGGGTTCTGTGGAGTTGGGCCCTGGCACTGACGGTAGCTGGAAGGTCAGAATTAACCACATGAACCCCATACGTTGCTGAGCGAAGCCGCTCAGGGCTCTATACTAGTGTCTTTTCTGTTTGCGCCCTACATTAAAGGTAGGGTAGGCTAAGTGATATGTTTGGGTTCAAGGAAAGCGCTTTTTGTTAAAAGGTTAAAGCACTATATTCTGATAGTAATCATTGCTATAGAGTGTTTGTTCAACAAGAGTATCCCTGTCTCTCCAGGTCTTTAATAAACAAAAAATACATTTTCAGTATAGGTGACAACATGTCAGCCAATCAGGAGAGAGTATTCTTTGTTAAAGCGTTCCAGTTCCAATTTTGGTCTGCTAATTTCTTTGTGTCATCAACTTCCAATTGCACTTGTTTAATCTGTGTCCTGTCTGAGTTCTCTATCCTGATTGGATACAAAGGATATCCTCACCTGCAAATGCATTTGTCTGTTAAACTAATAAAGATCTGGAGAGACATGGAGACTCCTGTTACTGAAGAAACACTCTGTAGCAATGAGTGCTATCAAAATATAGAGCTGCCTCTAAATATCTTCGCTGAAAATAGCTGGCCGTGGCTAACCATATGAACCCTATACTGACACTAGGCCCTGTCACAATTAGCCTGTACGCAATCACAATTATTTGTGATAATCACAAAATAAAAAAGTGTGTGTGTGTGTGTGTGTGCGTGTGTGTGTGTGTGTGTGTGTGTGTGTGTGCGCAGGGCACTGCACCACGCACGTGGGAGGGGATTCACCGTGCACGTGGAAGGCATTTTTCTTTGCCGAATCGCTCTGCACCCCCGCCACATCACAGAGTGATGAGAGAGCCAGGCCTGCCCACACACCCACCGCCGGCCCCGCGTTGCCTGGTGTGTTTGCATGGGTGCACACATGCACCACCGCTGTACTCATATCACCGCTGTATACATTCATGCCATGTACTGGATATATATATGCATGTGTACACTGCAAACAGTGTTGTTTCTCTCTCTGTGTATGTTGAATAATATTGCTTTCCATTTTCGGTGTGTGTGTGTGTGTGTGTGTGTGTGTGTGTGTGTGTGTGTGTGTGTGTGTGTGTGTGTGTGTGTGTGTGTGTGTGTGTGTGTGTGTGTGGGCGATCAGAGCAGTGAGCAATGAAACATTTCGGGTCCATTTCGGGCATATATACTGTAGTTTCTAAAAATAAAAATATATGTTCTCCGAAATATAATTAGCATATTTTGGCCACTTCCTTCACTCTGTTCCATACATTTTCAAAACACAGAAAGCAGACTTAAAACACTATTAAAAACAAAGACAGGCATGTGTTTTTTTTTAGATATAGAGTGCAGCCATGTCCATCTAGTTTCCTGTCTTTCTTGTATTGTCAACACCGACCAACTTATAGGCTACTTCTCTGCTGTCCGGCAGAAACCAGCTAACTCCAAAATGTTAACTTTTCAGGAAATGACAAAAACAAAACAAAAAGTGGAGTTAGGAGGTTTTGTTCATGATTGATAAGAACAGCTGAATGGACCTCCAAGCTCACAATGAGGTTGGAGGTCAAAAGGGGGAGGAGCCTGGAGTCAGCAAAACCAGCAAACTCCACCCCCCTTTGGTGGACTTGTTTAGCTGGTTTAGCAGAAAGTTTGAGGATCCAATGGAGTTAGCTGGTTTTATCAGAAGCGCTTTTCAATACTTTTCATTGGTTCAATATTGTTTTAATCAACACACATACGTAAAGGGTGTTCAATAGCACTGATTTATGGGAAAAAAATGCAATGTTTCTGCCGGACAGCAACGGAATCCCCCAAGGCCCTTTACTAAGCTACCTTCTGTTTGCGCTGCACACTAAATACCTTCCCCGGAAATAGCTGATCTACAAGCTCACGTGACACGTTGGGAGCTTGTGGATCAGCTATTTTCTCCCAGAGGTTCAACCCGGGATCGGGTGAACGCTCAAGTGGTTAACAAGATGCTAATCGAGGAATGACAGCTCTCCACCCAGTGTGCACGCGCACAAACACACACACACACACACACACACACACGCACACACACACGCACACACGCACACGGTAAATCCGTGAGGAGGCTTGAAGTGCCATGGTCTGGCTGACAGCAGACAGCTCAGTTGAAGTGACAGCTTTTAAGAGTGACTCATAAAAGGGGAGGAATCTCTCCCTTTAATCTCATTACCCCGAACGGCTTTAAGTCACCACGTGGGAGAGAAAACTCGCTGAGAAACTCACTGGTTTGGTATAGCAAGAGAAATTGATATGAAATAAAATACACATAATATGGGGTATGGGGATAATATTTGCCGGTGACTTAAAGGAGAATTTCGCCCGACGCTTTTCTTACCTTTACGAAAAAAAATCATAACTCCATCCCGTGTCCGCCGCAGCTGAAAACATGCGCCTATGAGATTTGCTCTAAATCAGCGTATTTTAGTAGTCTTTTTTGTTCGTTTTTTTCGTGAGATCTGATGTTCATAGTGACAGAACACCATGCAACGTGATTGTCTTGAATGCGACCCACCGGATGTATCACTAAAGCGAGACTTCCGGTAACATAACATCATAATAAAGTAAGAAAAACGTCAGGCAAAATTCTCCTTTAAAGGCAACACAAACTGTTAAGAGGTTGAAAGTGGAGAGATGTTTTTTTTTTGCGTGACGTTAAAGACCTGGCGAAATACCATTTAAAAAAATCTGACTTTTAGAGCATACCCGTGGTCATAATCCATTTTTGTGTATTATCCTATTAAAATTGCCTAGTGGGTCAAGCGTCGGTGGGTGCACACCTGCGAGGTGCACCGTTGCTCCAATCCACACCAAACTTGGCACCAACACTGGTCACAGGTCTGCCATCAGAATAGCCACACGAGGGACCATTGCTCCGCCCCCTCTGTGTTCCTATTGGCTGGGCTCTAAACAGCCATAACTGCAGTTCCCAGCATGCTTAAGGCCCCACACTTGGTGGGTGCTCTTAGACAGCCGTAAGGGACGGGTTGTAATTTGCTGCTGCCCCACCCCCTCTGCTTCCCTGTTGGCTGGGGTTTAAACAGCCATAACTCCAGTTCCCAGCATACTAAAGGCTCAAGACTTGGTGGGTGGTCCCACAGACGGCAGCAGTGTTAAAGCAGCGTTTAACATTTAAAATGGCCATACTTTGGGTGACCATTCCTCTTATCAGCGCAACATAGGACTAGGTTTGAAGACCGCAGCCTGAAATTGTAGTTGTATCAAAAGTCTCTAAAAGTCGAATTTGAATTACTCCCTGTAAATGAAAACGTACTGCGTGATGACACGGATAGACCTTTACGAATATGAATTATTCTTGATTTAATTCACCTGTTTGAGTCCCATTGCTGCACGTTCCTCCACTCGCACCTGATTTTAATCAGGGAGACACTGTTGCACTGCTACGTTCTTTATCTAACTCAAGATGACGGCCAGACAGTGCATTATAAGTTGATATTTATGTGTCTCTGTCATATTTACACGCCAATTTCAGCTCTGACTTTTAGGTGAAGGATAGACAAGTATGAAGAAGTCCAGTTAGCCGTTTCAAGATAGATGGTCACTTTAGGTCACATAACTGTATACTGATTATTACAAAAAAAAACTAGTAATTGTCATTTTTGTAAATGTCGGTGTGGTGGAAAGAAAGGCGGGGGGGTTCACACCGTTGCCCCCAAAATGCAGCTGTTTGCAACAATAGCTGAGTGGGCAGGCTGGCTTAATGTGCTGGCTAGATATCAACCTGTTCCACAACTCATTAGTGGAGCTACGGAGACCAGCCAAGCAGCTGTGCAATGTTTTTTTTTTTTCTCTTTATTTCTTTTATCCTTCCAGCTCTAAATCAGTGGCTGTGGTCGCGAGCCGTCGCTCCCACTGACCCCCGTCTGCTTTCCTCCGTCGCAAAGATACACAACAAACTTGTATTTAACAGACAGCCCCGTGTAGTGAATCATCCCTCTAGCCTTTCATTTGCCCAAACCTCTCTCTCTCTTTCTCTCTTTCTCTCTCTCTCTCTCTGTGCATTCTTGGTTAAAGTACAACTTCATAAATGGTCTACCCCCCACCCCTTCCTTGTCTGGTCGCCTATCAAGGAACTCAAACACACTAGACATCCCAAAAGATGCCGAACTCAAACACCCCCCCCCCCCCCCCTCTCTCTCTCTCCATTACTCTGGCGGCCACTACCTTAAGGCTATAGTGTTGATTACTTCCCGGAGAGTCTTAACAAGCTAATTAAGGTCGGGGGGTGCACACTGTTTATAAAGTGCTCCACGTTTGTTTATTATTTTTTTGCATATTACCGGGGGGGGCTGTGGCTAAATTACACAGACCAAAGGCTTGTCTGAACTTTTTTAATCTAATCACGCCCACTGCGGCTTCCTGATGACAGTTAGTCTTAATGAGGCCCTGGTCTGAGGCGCGGCCATTAGCCCCGGAGCTCCCGGCTGTATACCGCCAACCACCGTCCAACAAAAGCCCTGATCCCCGGTATCTCCCTGCGGACACGACAAGCATGATAGCGAGCCATCACCCCCCACAGGAGCAAGGTTGACATTTGACTACTGTACATATCTGACCATTGCAAAGATCAACACATGAACCAGTCTCATTCCATATTTCACAAACATTTTTTTTTTATATAGAACTACAGGCCCACAAAGTGTTGCGTAGGGAGCTTGTTGATCTACTGGTTTCGCTCTTTTTTTGGGGGGGGGTGGGGGCGGGGGGGCATCTAGGGGAAATTTGGGGAGGTTTTGGGGAATTGTGTGATTTGTCCATTTTATATTTTTTGCAGGTGGTATTTTATTGTATTCATAGATTTGTTTTTTTATTCCCACCTATATTGACATGCCCGAAAAAGGGGGACGCCAGGTTTGAAAGTGGTTAAAGGAAAAAAAAAAAAAAAAAACAGCACTTAATGGACACAAAAACAGTGCCAGGTGCAAAATGAACGTAATGCCATTTCCTGCTGTGGCAAAAAAAAAAAAAAAAATGCCGCCGGCGTCGCCGTTAATGTGAGTGGGTGCAGCGTGGAAACCCACAGCGCGCATCCCGCCAGCATGATCGGCACCTCTAGAACGTGGGAGGGTTTGTTATCACCGATAACATTAAGGTGTAATGCCACTTAGATTTGATGTCAACGTCTCCCTCCGCTTTGCACAGTTACACTTCCATTAGTTCCACGATCACGTAGAGACGGCCCCCACGCTGCTCATTCCACGCGCAACTTTCATTAACCCGTTAAGACCCAAGGCCCATTCTGCAAACGCCTTCTAAATCCTATCAGTTATCTGAAAAGCGTACGTTGCTATATCAGTGGTGGTGGTGCTCAAAACTTTTCTTGTCAAGGATCCCCAACATGATTATGTATTTGGCTGCAGACCCCCATCTCAAACCATTTTGTTCCAGGGACCCCCAGAGGCAAAGGTGTGAGTTAAAAATGTTTGCTTTAAAATATATTCAAAGATTTGCACACATTTTCATGATTTTTCTAAAATAGCAGATCTGCAGGCTCATAGCGCGTCACAAAGTGAGTGTGCGTGTCACGAACAATCGTGACACACACACACACACACACACACACACACACACACACACACACACACACACACACACACACACACACACACACACACACACACACACACACACACACACACACACACACACACACACACACACATAGCTAACATCTAAGATGACACAGATGATTTCCCGGTTTTAATGGGATAATTCAGATTTGGGGGAGAATTTAGAGCTACTTTCCTGTGTGTTCTTTTTTTGGTGCTATTTGAAGTGCTTTGTGGATTCTGCCTCGTTTCTGTGTCATCAGCCCACTCAGGGCCCTGAATTATTCATAACAATATTTATTAGCACTCTGAGGTACAATTAGATGAATTGGGATTAAGGAGTGGGCTTGTGTGTGGAGGAGAAAGCCGTGGATTTGCGAAGGCCCCCGTTCTAAAACATTATCAAAATAAAGCCGAGCGCACTAATCCCCTTTCCTTGCCCTCTCTCTCTCTCTCTCTCTCATTTTAAAGGACACCATTTTTTTCCCATCTACAGGGATAAATCACGTCACACTAATACAGAGGTGTGGGTCGGGCTTCACACTTAGGTTTATATTGTTTGGGTTTCATTTTATCCTGATCCTTTGTGTTGTTGGCTTTATAACATACTCGCGCGAACATTTTTTAAATTAAAAAGCGCTTCTTACAAAACCTCCCAACTCCATTGGATCCTCGAACTGTCGGTCAAACCCAAAAGACCGCTCTCCACTCTCAACCTCTTAAACAGTTTGTGTAGCCTTTAAGACGTTGGTTCTTAAAGTGGGGTCCGGGGAGATCAGAGAGTAGATCCGGGGAGAGCAGATCTACAAGCTCGTAGCGCGGCACGAGTGCCGCGCTACGAGCTTGTACATCTGCTATTTTTGAAAAATCTTGAAAATGTGTGCAAATCTTTACATCTCTAAATGCGAAATGTCTTTAAATGCAAACATTTTTAACACAAATCTTTGCTTCTGGGGGTCCCTGGCACAACATATTTTCAGGTGGGGGTCCGCGGCCACAGACACATCAATTTGGGGGTCCTTGGCACGGAATGGTTTGAGAACCACTGCTTTAAATCCCTTTGTATTGTTATCACAATGAAAACATTTTGTTTTTGTCTTTTCAAAATGTTACATTATTATTAATCATTGTTATTATTATATTATAATTTCATGTCATTAAAATCTTAGCGTTTGGCCAAATATTTGAGCGCCCACTTGTAATACCCTCAACACCCACCAGTGGTCCCCGGCACCACAGGTTGAGAACAACAGCAATACTTCTATAATAATACCACACCACTGTACAGTTAAGCTGAGAAATGCATGCACATGTAGAATACACACGACAGGGTCTGTACACGCGTGCGGGAGGAGGTGTAGATAAGGCCGCCACGCTGTTGAGAGGACCTGCTCATAGCCATAAGTAATACATGCTTTACAGAATCAATGTTAATAATGTCCAGGAAAAAATCCATAGAAAATCAGGAGCACGCTGTATGGAATATCGATTTTCTTTTCAGGTGAATTGATTGCCCGCTGATGTAATCGTATAAGCACCATTTTGTCAACTCTGAGAGTGTACGAATAGACCCCGTCGGTCCATTTGGTTCCATCGCGAGCTCACGTTTCACCAGCGCTGTGTGAATTAAATTGTGTGTATTCACTGCAGCTGTCTGCATCGAGTGACCTCGGTACATAGAAACACTGTACATACAAACTGGTGGTGTAAAGTAACTGAGTACATTTACTCAAAGTACTGTACTTAAGTACAATTTTGAGGTATTTGTACTTTACTTGAGTATTTCCAATTTCCAATAATTCTACTTACAGTAATACTCCACTACACCTCAGAGGAAAATGTACTTTTACTCCACAATTTTACTCTACAATTATTTGAGAACTTTAGCTACTAGTTACTTTGTAGATTTTGATTGTGATGCTATGCAAGGGATAATCAATTGGGAGCATGGGTCATTATTGAGAAATAAACCCAGATATGGTGATTAGACCCTGACGTGATAGTGGAGGGGTCTACACTGTTGGATACAACACAAAACCAAGCAGCGCAAAAAGAAATTGGGCCTCTTTCTTACTTCCTTCACAGTTTTTACCAATGATACTAATTAAGGCTCTGTTCCATTTAGTGTACTGTAGCACAGTGGACCCCCATAACTCTGAGAGTGTACACACCCATAAGGGCCCATTTGAAACCCCCTCAAGGAACCATGAGGGTCCCTGGACCACACCTTGAGACCCACTGGTGTAACAGAGTGTTTCCAGTGAGCCGACATGCATAATATCAGCACCCTGACTCTGTTTGACCAGAATGGAACAAGAGCCTTCATTAGTATCATTGGTAACACCTGTGCAGGACGTATGGAAGAGGCCCAATTTCTTTCCAATATGGCTGCTGTAGGCTACATAGAGCCTACTGATATGAGCGAGGTGCTCTGAGCTGTTGATTAGACAGCGGTCTGTTACGGTCATTATTCAGAAATAACAGACCGCTGAATTCAGTGATTGACCAATCAGAATCAAAGCATTCAACCAAGTTGTGTAATAATATAAACACATGTTCCTGGTGACCTCCCTAGAATCCCGACAAGGAAACCTGGTGGTCCCCGGACCCCACTTTGAGAACTGCTACAGTACATCAACCGAGGCCCCCAGTAATACTTCCCCTCATTGGATATGTAATTCTACAAAAAAAACATCTTCTGCATAAGTAGCCTATAGCTTAACTCTTTCACTGCCAAGGACGTTTTTTTTTCTCCCAAAGCTCAGATTGCCAAAGACGACTTTTACAACTTTTTGTTGTGTATTTTCAGTGGTTTTCCACCAGATGGCGCTGTTCTCTAACACAAGAGTGACCATTTTCATCCTCAAGTCACACAGATCCAGGAGATCACGTGATCGAAAGATCTACACCACCATTTGCTTCCTGCTTAGCACATTTGGGGAAACGGCTGTAACCTTTTTTCTCCTACACATTTTTGACGAGACGAGCTATATTCAACGGCCTGCAACAAGCGACCTGGGGGGGTGGCGATGACTTTTTTTATTTTTCTCTCGCCGAAGCACAGTGAAACACTCCGTGTTTAGCAACCGTCAGGGGATCGATCATACTGGAGATAAACATTCTGTGACTAGTTGACAAGGTATGGAAAACCAAATATCGCTGGCAGTGGGCGATTAATTATTTATGTATTTATAAATATCTGTGAAAGAGTTCACGTCTAAACTCCTTATCTGGGGACACATAATGGCAGAATGAAACCGTCCTGATGAAGTTAACCACTTAAACCCCACATGGTTGAGGGGAGTCCCTCAAGGATCTATAGTGGTGTCTTTCAGTTTTCCGTTATTGTGAGCAAAGCTTTCGCTGAAAATAGCGTTGCGTCGCGTACTCTTCCGTACAGCTTTCCCCACAAGACGGATGCTGGGGGGTTTAAGTGGTTAATCTGGTTGTACGGTCGGTGAAGGGAAACTACCAGAGCTTTCTATAACCTTCGAGGCCTGACTCGTCCTTTCAGCGGATTGTTTTCTTTTTGTCTTCGTTTTTTTTTTTTTATTATTTCTCTCGCTCCCTCACCCCCGATTAAATGTCACATGCGTTTGGCTCTCTCTCCCTGCCCGTCTCTGTGGCGGATGGAAGCAGGAGGCAGCGGTTCTTGAACTGTGTGTTAATTAAACATAAGTGCTCTCTTCTCACTGTATGTATACGTTATGGCATTTTCACAGCCAGATCATACACTCCCAGCCATGAACTTTAACCCATTAAGACTGGGAAAGCATCTGTCATTTTGGATTTTAACCACGTTAACCATTATATTATACTTTTGGCAGCAGACCTGTATGGAAGGCTGTGACAGTGGCATCATGTATACGGCACCATTCTTCTCTTATAACTGAACTAATTGAAAACATGGACAATTACGTAATGATATGCATTTTGCCAGGACCCCCATCTCAAAATATGCTGTTCCAGGGACCCCCCAGAAGCAAATATTAGAGTTAAAAATGTTCACTTAAAAAAAAAAAGTTTGAATAGCCAAAGTATAATGGTTTCCCGGTTTTAATGGGTTAAACCCTCTAGTCTTACGGTGCGTTTTAACAGCGGGCGACTCTCGGGCGATCGCGGGCGACATCGTCCAAAAGATAAAGAAAGTCTATGAGAGCCGGCGATCGGGCGAAGTGGGCGGGGGGGCGATGAAAGATGGATTTTCTTTATCTTTTGGACGATGTCGCCCGGCATCGCCCGAGAGTCGCCCGCTGTTAAAACGTACTGTTAGTGAAACCCGCCTGAGTTGCAACTGCACACAGAGACGCTTTTTTCCCCGTCTACACCAGGGGTCTTCAACAGGGGGTCCCCGGACCCCTAGGGGGGCCTCAGACAGGGGGGGGCTCCTATCTTTGCAATATGATCATTGTTTTTTACATTAACCACTTGAACCCTAGCTTCCCTATTCTGAGGAGAACGTTAGCCAAAACATAGATCTATGGTGAGCTTGTACTGATGGCAGTGCTGTCAAACAAGTCTATGAAGCTATCTATGAAATCTATGAAGACCCCTGGTCTAGTCGAGTTGCGAATGCACGCGGACCCACTTTTTTCCCCCTGTCTACGCCCAACCTCTTCGCAAAAAAAGCCAAACTCCTCAGTGTCAATTGACCTCAGAGTGTGTGAAAATGGAACCGAATGGACCCACAAGAGTGAGAGTATGTACGCTCTCAGAGTTCAAGACTATGCATTTTACTGTGTGGAGGTTGTTATGCAACAATGCTCAAAACCTTGAAGGAGGCAAGAGCCCATTTAATGTGCCTGTGTGCGTGTGCGTGTGCGCGTGTGCCTGTGTGTGTGTGTGTGTGTGTGTGTGTGTGTGTGTGTGTGTGTGTGTGTGTGTGTGTGTGTGTGTGTGTGTGTGTGTGTGTGTGTGTGTGTTGTCTAACTGTGCTGTCAATTGAAACATTTCACACCGAGAGCTCATTGGAACTCACAAAAAGCACATTTTGAAATTGTTAACTGATTAAATAAAATCTCACCGTCTGTGTATGCCCATGTTTGTTTGTGTGTATGTGCATGCGCGGTCAAATTGATTGCATATTATAAGCATGCACATTGAGTGCAACTTCACTCAATATCCGATAAATCAATATCGACGCATGTGTATGCACAGCTGTCGTCTTCAAAGGCCTGTGCATTGCACGTGCACGGGCTTTTGCGTGTGTGCAAATGTGCACGATTGTCCCTTTTGTTTCTCAAAGTTGTGTCCTGGGACCTGTTTTGCCATCAACGGAACAGTGGTCGGTAAACACAAGATAAAGAGGCAGAGCGAGACGGCTGCCATGTCTGTTTTCCCATCTTGTCAGCCTCGAAAACGGCTGGAGCCATTAGCGCGCTTATACCCCGACACGCTGGCAACACAGGGTTTTTTTTGGACGCCGCCCGGGCCCAGATGTGGCTCGGAGGTGGGTTAAAAGCGGGTGAATGATGGAGAGGAAGTGCAGGGGCCAACGTGCGCGCCAGCATATGTCCCTACCTGTGCGTTCTGTTACTCTACGTCGCTGTTGAGCAGAAACCTTGCATCTCCAGTATTAAAACTTTTTAAAAATGTTTTATTCATGAATTAATGCCCTGTTTTCCCGCAGGAGTGTCACGCAAAGGTAGAGAATATTTAGCTGATTCTAGAGGCAGTGATAAATAGAATTTTGACCTTGAGGATTGCGTCAAAAGGTTGTGTCTAACCTATGCAGCTACTGTAAATGACACATGAATCTAAATGTCTCAATAGAAGAGCAGGGAGACCAAATACAACCACCCCCAAATTGTATACATTATAATGTATTAACATGCTCTACCACAGTGGTTCTCAACCTTTTCAGGCCACGACCCCCAAAAAAAACATATATGAACTGGAATTGGATAAAATAACATTGTATTCACTAAAAAATCTTACATAGAATGAAAATTATTAAGAGCCTGTGAATTAATACTAACTTCATTGGATCCATTGGAACACAGGTTCTTTAGGTTTTCTCCATTTCCTGAAAAGTTTCGGTTCTTGACATACAAGGTTTCCATCCGTCAGTGACATCTTGCTCTTATGCTAGCTACAGTACCCGCTTCTCCCCTGCCCTGTTCAGCTACCGCTGTGGAAAGACAAAGACCGATTGTTATTCTTTATGAAGACGAGACAAAAGCAGCAACGGAAACAAACAGGGGGGAAAAAAAGTCCTTGGCATGTTGATGGCTTTTCCCGTCCGTGTTGTCTTTTGATGTGCAGGGCGCATCAGGAGAGGCGGCGCCATTGTGCGCCGGCCGCCCTTTGACGTCGCCTACATATTTTCATACAACCGAGCTCCGGTTCAATGAGAGGAACCGGCTTGGGAGTACGGGCTTTTTTTGTTCGCTCAGACAATCAAACAGGTCTGCGCGGAATATAGGACCGACGACGAGATCGGCATCATAAAGGAACGGAAATGAGCGGCGCGACAACAAAAGACCACCGCTCCACACACACACACACAACGCTGTGATCCCATCTGTGGGAACAATGGAGGACAAGCCTGTATGGCCACCATAGCCAGGCCCTATCACCTGGAGGACTCTCTCTCTCTCTCTCTCTCTCTCTCTCTCTCTCTCTCTCTCTCTCTCTCTCTCTCTCTCTCTCTCTCTCTCTCTCTCTCTCTCTCATATTAATATTCTATTTCTCCCTCTCCCTCTCCCTCCTCTCCCTCTCCCTCCCTCCCTCTCTCTCTGGGTATTAAGCGGAAGGGTATCAAGCAATTACAGACCAAGGTCTCCCCTCGGCGGGGGATCCTTTCATCCCATAAAGTTTTACTACAAAGACGGAGAGTGACCTTCGCGGGGTCAGGGAACAAGGCGAGAGGCGTGCGGCGCCTATTTAAAACGATATGGACTCTTTATTGAGCCCCCTCGCCAAAGGATTTACCGTCGTAACACGATGTAGATATCACTGTTGATAAAGTGGCGCTTTACGAAGCTGCTCCGTTCCCAAACACATCATGGTTCAAACCACTTAAACGATCACTATATTTAGTAAAAACAGACCTGAGTTACAACAAGGTTCGGGATCCGGTACCGGAGGAATCGGATCCAACGTTGAGGAACCGGAATCGGTCCCATCGCGTTTGGTTTACATCGCCGGTTTAGCACATTGTCAGCTGGTGTGTGGACTTAACGTCTGCTATTCAAATACAACACCGGTGGTTCTCATTTGTTTCTGTATTTCAAGGACCACCATAACTCTGAGAGTGTACAAATTGGGTCCAAAAAATAGGGTCCATTCGGAACTGTTAAGGAATCGGACCGTTAAGAGGGAATCCTTAACACATTGCCTGCCTAAGACGTATATATACGTCATTTAGAAATCAGCTGTTGCCTGCCAATGACGTATATATACGTCTTTGGAAAAAAGGGAAAAAAAAAAATTTTTTTTCAAAAAAATTTTTTTTTTTTTTTTTTTGCATTTTTTTATAATTTCAACCCTTGTCGAATTATGAACAGATTAGGAGCTAAAAATGTTCGAAGATTTGCTGCTCCATTCACTTCAATGTTAAAATTCAAACGGACAAACAATTCACTTTGTTTTTTGGTTTAAAACTACTGCTTTTGAGCTATATTGAAACATCAACCAAACATGTCAACGAGGTCAAAATGACCTCGTTGACATTTGTGAAACCACACCTGAATCTCATCTGTGATTAGAAACCATCTGGGGATCAATCATACTGGAGGAAAAAAATCTGTGGCTACGCGAACAGGTACCAAAAACATGGCAAAACCCTGGCAGGCAACAGCTAAAAATCTGAAAAAACTCTGGCAGGCAATGTGTTAAGGAACCGGAATCGTTCAAATCCTAAATGATCCCAACTCTAGTTACAACTGCACTTGGACAGACCCCCCCCCCCCCCCCCACCCCCCCTTTACACCAAATCTCTTTGCCAAAATTGCAGAGCTACAAGTTATGTCACTGGTAGGCGGGTTTCTGAAGTGACCACAGCCCTCCTTGAGACATAGACCGAGTGGATTTGTTTTTACCATTCTATCATGAGCATTAGTGAGGACCAATTATATGAAGAAAGGTTGAAAATGGCTGAAGTCGTCCTTTAAGTGGCCGTTAAGATACAGCGGTAGCCCTCGAAGACTAATACCCTCTCCTTTGCGCAGTTATCACACATCTACCCTTCATCAGGGCTGCAGACTATCCTTGCCTGATCATTAAGGAAGACCTTTATTAAACCCACGGGGCACATTCAGTTTCAGCCTCGCCTTAGCTGATGGCTGCTCAGCTGGTCATGATAAGCCCTTTGGAGGGGGGGGGGGGGGAGTTAAGTGTCTTGCTCAGAGACACCAGCGGCCTTCTGATTACCAGACAACCTCTCTACCAGCTAAGCTACAGCCGGCTCACATTAAACAGTAGTACTGACTTCATTATATTGTAAACCAAAACTGTATGATCTGACACCTGAAAGGAGCGAAACGCTTGATTTGTTAAGAGTCGTCAAGCAAAAAGGCAGTGCTTGAAACCGTTAAAACAGACGTGCCAGGATAAAAAAGAAATTAAGCATATTAAATATGTTATAATTTTTGTCTCCTAATGTAGTCATTGCCAATACCCCAAAAATATGTGTACTGTGTTCCCTGTTGCTTGGCGGGAGGGGGGGGGGACACCACATGTCTCCCCCAACAAGATTCGCCAACTGCGTCGGTGGGCCGTTTCATGCTGTTGTTGTTAACCCCCCAGTAGGATTCGCTATAGTGCCGCTCCTCTGCAAGGAAGCGAACCTGGTCGCCCGTTGCGTTGGGGCAGATTTACCGCAAGATAATGTCATTTTTCATTTTAAGAATTTGCATCTGTTGCCAGAAACACACATTTGCACACATGATGAAAACAAAAGGCAGCTGCTCTTAAAGCCTAATTTATGCTCCGTCACGTGACGGTGTTGCACGTCAAAAGAGAGCCCTCACAAAAAAACATGCAGTAATCCTGGTCTCGATACTGCCTCCCCCTGGTCAGCCGGGGCGCCTGATGGAGGGGAAAGGAACTGGTTGTTATGACGTGTTTCTTCCACGCGCTACGTCCAACCGGGGAACCCCCCCCCCCCCTGTCAGGTGATAAGAAGCGGCCTGCTCACTCCTCGCGCATTGAAGGAGCATGAGCTCAGTTTGGGACTCTCCCCAGGCTGGCAGAGGGGGAGTAGCACCCAGGATTACACCTTAGGTTACACATGGGATATGTATATATATATTTTTAAAAGAGCTTAAAAAACTAACTAGGCTACTCTTACATGTTCAAAGTACTTGCTCGGTGTTCAAGTGTACAAACGGAATGCTGTGCATGTGTGCATGATTTGAAGCTGAAGTTAGATTAGTTTCCATCATTAGTGGAATTAAAGTTTTTCCTTATTTTCTCTTTTTTTTTTTGCTTTATCTAATTGCGTTTAAAAAAAAATAATCTGCCTTCGCTTGCCAAGCAGTTGAACGTGTTCAATATTCACTGGATTGGAATGAAGAGAGAAAAACATGAATGTGCCAAATGTTGCCAAACACAGAGCTATCTTGGCAACTTCAAGCCTCGGCTCGTACTGGCTGGGGTGACAACACTTTGTCTTTTTAGATCACGCGTATCGGCCAGAAAACCATGTATCTCCACATTCAACTTTGCAAATTTTTGTTTTGTAAATTAACCACTTAAACCCCATATGGTTGAGCGGAGTCCCTCTGGACTCTATACAAGTGGTGTAAAGTAATTAAGTACATTTACTCAAGTACTGTACTTGAGTACAATTGTTAAGGTACTTTTACTTGGAGTACTTCCAATTGTCTATACTTGTACTTCTACTCCACTACATCTCAGAGGCAAATATTGTACTTTTACTCCACTACAATTATTTTTACAACATTTTTGTACTTTCACTTTTGGTACGTTAAGTACATTTTGATACCAATACTTTTGTACTTCTACTCAAGTCCATTTTTTATTCCGGACTTTTACTTGTAACAGAGTACTTCTACATTGCAGTATTGATACATTTACTTTTTCCACCACTAGTGTATTTTCTGTTTCTGTTTTCTTTCATGGTGGGGAAAGCTTTGGCGTTGCAACGCATTGTGAGCTGGTCGATCGGCTATGTTCAGTGAAAGCCCACAATAAGGATGCTGGGGTTTAAGTGGTTAAAGACGGGGTGCCGTGATTTTCAGTGAGTTTCCCCCCCCCTAAAACATAATCATCAGGTATTATGGTTATAGGCCTACAAGGAGGAAGATTTTTTTCAAAAAAGTGTACAGCAATTGTTAAAATTATGTTTTTATGTGGACACGTAAAAAACAGAAAAAAGTGCACATTCATGGCACCACCTCTTTAAGGCCCTGTATACATCGTCGTAAAAAGACTGTTGCACAAAAGTAGCAAGAGTAGCCGATCTACAAGCTGATCTATTATTACTATGTTTTTTTAATATTCTGAAAGTGAAAGTGTTTTTTATATCAATATTCAACCACAGTAAGGTAGTAACTCATTCAGTGCCAGCCTTATTTCTGCCCAGTGCCAGAGATTTTTAAAATTTTCTTAGATGTTCAAGTAGTCACAGAGTATTTGTCTCCAGTATGATCGATCCCCAGATGGTTGCTAATCACTGAGGGTTTCACTGTGCTTCCGCAAAAACAAACCAAAAAAATATCATCGTGACCTTCCGTTCCCTTTATTCCACCTTTGAAATTAGCACGTCTCGGCCAAAAATATAGCAAAAAAAAAAAAAGTATACATGATTTTTAAGTAATAAGTTATAAGTTAACCAAGAAGTGAATGGAGCATAAATCTTCGGATCGAGATATCTTGGGTTCTGGACGTTAACAAAAAAAACGTCAATGGCACTGAATGAGTAACCAGAGAGTGTGACTAAATAATAACAGTACATTGGATCTATTGGAACACAGGTTCCCCTTCCACCCCCATTTCCTGTAAAGTAACGGTTTCGGACATACAAGGTTTCTGCCCGGACAGCAACGATATGTTCAACTCTTTTTGCTTGTCGTTATTATTATTATTTTTTGGTGTGTCACACGTTCACGTCCGACGTTAGCGGCTCCATTCTACATGAGATCATACCCCCCACCCCTCCTCACCCCGTAACGAGCCTGTATAGTGCATATAGCAGCGTCCAAAGGGCAGAACAAGACACAGACATTCTGATCTTTTCCTCGACGGACCGTTCGTTTCCTCCCGTAACCACCGGCTTCAGCTTAACCAAAGACTCCTCTGAGAGAGAGAGAGAGAGGGAGAGAGAGAGGTGCAGACCAAACAAAGAGCTTCTCCAGTGGAACATTAAACGCGGCGGACAGTCGATAGTCTTATTTGATGTGGGTTCCTCCAGAGGCAGAGAGAGAGCCCCTGGTCCCCCCCACACCACCCCCCGCCACCCCCTACTCTGTCTCTTTCAACTCCTCCACCTCCGCGGGGAAAAAAAAAAGACAATACATCTTTCGGAGGCCCCGGCGGAACAGGTGTCGGCTGGTTTAAAGCACTGTTTCCCAAACAGTGGGCCGGGACCCGTTGTGTGTGACGTTTGATAAAAAGCCACTCTTGATTATACGCGAGGCCTTGCCGCTCTTCGCGCGCAATCTTTTTTTATTTATCCTCCTCGCTCGCTCGGCGGAAAAGCATTAATTCACGGTAATTAATGAACACAAGTATGGCGGCGGGAGGGAGGGAGGGAAGGAAGGAGGGGGCCCGGGCACAGCTGCCTCCTCTGGGAGAGAGGCGAGAGAGGCTTCGAGGAGGAAGCTACTCCTTTTCCTCTGGCCTGATTAGATGCACTCAATTTCCAAAGCCGTTCCCCTAGTGACACTTTTTTTTTTACTGTCTAATGATAGCCAGCGCTGCAGTGGAGCGATACCTGCGCTCCACGCCGCACCACCCAGTGCACACCAGCAAAATGCTTAGCGGCGTTAATTCAACTCTGAGAGTGAACACACAATGTAACGTGTTACGTTTTGCTCACTCTCAGCGTTACATTAACGTAAGTGTTGGTAGTGTAATGACAGTGTAATACGTCTTTTTTGAGTGATTGACTGCTAGATCATTAAAAGGAGTAGTTCACCCAAAATACTTATTTTCTATCAATTACACACCCCATGAAGCCTTTAATCATGGAAGTTATTTTGTGTTGTTGTTGCATTCCTAAGCCAAATATTTGATGACTGGCTGTGTTTCCGGAAACGCATCCGGTCATCATATGTTTGGCTTAGGAATGCGGCAAAAACTAAAAATAAATCAGTGAATTTAAGGCTTCATGGGGTGTGTACTTGATTGAAAATAAGTATTTTGTTTTGGGTGAACTACTCAACAGTTATGCTAAAAAACATAACCAAAAAACAAGGGCCCAGGGGCCTGTTTCCATTGTGGTTCATTGTACTCAATTCACACCGTTGTAACATTGTTATAACCAGTGGTGTTAAAGTAACTAAGTACATTTACTTAAGTACTGTAGTTAAGTACATTTTTTGTTTACTGTGGTATTTCCAATTGTCTATACTTTTACTTTTACTCTACTACAATTATTTGAAAACTTTAGCTACTGTTACTTTGCAGATATACAATATTACACTATGAAACATACATTAACCACTTTAGCCTTATTTCATACCTAGGCTATTGGAAAATAGCAGATCCACAAGCTCACAACGCGGATCGGCAATTTTCAAACATAGTACTTTTACTGTTGGTAATTTAAGTACATTTTGATACCAATAATTTTGCACTTTTACTCATGTAAATTTTGAATTCCGGACTTTTGCTTGTAACAGAGTACTTCTACATTGCAGTATTGATACTTTTACTTAAGTCAAATATTTGAGTACTTTTTTTTCCACCACTGGTTATAACACTGTTTTAAAGAGGTTTCATTCTCTGGAATCACAGCCGCGTCGTCGGTTCTTTAAAAGAGAGTTTGAAATGCTGGGTTAGAAATGGTTCGGAGTTCACACATCCGCACGCTTAAAACCCGAGCCCTGCTTGTTATTATATCAAAAGCCTGTGTGTGTGTGTGTGTGTGTGTGTGTGTGTGTGTGTGTGTTTGTGTGTGTGTGTGTGTGTGTGTGTGTGTGTGTGTGTGTGTGTGTGTGTGTGTGTGTGTGTGTGTGTGTGTGTGTGTGTGTGTGTGGCAGAGCAACAGCGTTCCGTGAAACCTGATTATTACAAGCAGATCCCCACGATATGGGAATTTGCAAGTACTAGAATGAGAGCAAAAGGCCTTAAGACTCGGGGCTTGTAGCGTCTCAGGCGATATTGCTCCGGTCTGCGTATATATACCGGCACGAACAGGGGAGCCCCCCGACTTTCCTATAAGCACGTGGGAGCCGAGGCAAAGAGGCTTCTAGAATGATCTCCTCCCAGGCAGTGGTGGAAAGTAACTAAGTACATTTACTTAAGTACAATTTTGAGGTATTTGTACTTTTAGTATGTCCAATTTCCAATACCTTTACTTCTACTCCACTACATCTCAGAGGCAAATATTGTACTTTTACTCCGCTACAATTGTTTGAAAACTTTAGTTACTAGCTACTTTGCAGATATAAATTATGATGTTATGAAACATGCATCAACCACTTTAGCCCTATTTCATACCTAGGCTATTTGAAAATAGCAGATCTACAAGCTGACAACGCGTCGCGATGCGACGCGTTGTGAGCTTGTAGATCGGCTATTTTCAAACATTTTAGTACTTTTACTTTTGGTACTTTAAGTACATTTTGATGCCAATACTTTTACTCAAGTACATTTTGAATTCTGGACTTTTACTTGTAATGGGGTATTTCTACATTGCAGTATTGATACTTTTACTTGTTAAACATTTGAGTACTTTTTCCACCACTGCTCCCAGGCAACCGCAACAACCTTCAGGCACTAGTAGCTTCCGCCTCCTCATCCTCGTCTCGCCTTGTGAGGAAACGCAACTTCCTTTACTGACATGTAAGCAAGTCTAAATTAAGTCTGGGGGTCTTTAGCCTTGCATCTCGCAAGTTAACAGACAGTCAATTAGTTAGCTTGGTGGAGCGCCAGCCAGGCCCTTGCCTTGACGAGAGGGAGCTTTTTAGGAAGAATGACAGGCGAGGCTGAGAGGCGAGCCGTGACCCCCCCCCTAGTCTGCCTAACGGCGTCTATAACCACAGCCCCCTCCCTCCCTCCCTCCCTCCCTCCTCTCCTCCTTCTCCTTTCTAAAGTCTAAACTGTTTTCCTCGGAGCGTCGCGACCAGTGGCGTGCACAGACATTTTGAGGGGCAGGTGCTCAAGTAAATTATTTTTTTTTTTTTGTTTACTTGGTCTGCTCTTTTTTCCCTCTACACCTATACCTCTTTGACAAAAAATAGCCGATCTACAAGCCCACAACGCCTCGCAGCGCGAGGCGTTGTGGGCTTGTAGATCGGCTATTTTTGGCTAAAGTTCTCCTCAGAAAAGGGATGCTAGGTTTCGAGTGGTTATGGTAAAAAGAAAAATCATATCACATAAAGATTTGGCGGACCCCCTGTAGTAACTCTGAGGACCCCCTAGGGGTCCCGGACCACCTGTTGAAGACTCCTGCTGTAAACTGAAGAAAGAAAAAACGTTTTTCTTCTTTTTTTCAAAAGGGCACTTCTGGTCAAGAGGGCAAAGGGCAGGTGCTCTAGCACCACCTAGAGTCTATCTGTGCACGTCCCTGGTCGCGGGAGAGAGAAATGAAGAAATCAAGGAGCGGCAATAAAAGACGAGGAGGGAAAAAAAGTTGAAGAAAAGATCAAGCGCGGATGAAAAGAGATCAGCTTATAGCTTGGACTAAAGTGGAGTGACAGCCAAAGATGTCGGATGATATGAAAAGGGGAAGAAAAAGAAATGCAGCCAACAAAAATGACTCGGTATCTGTGGGGGGGGGGGGGGGGGGGTTCTTTGGAGGGTGGACAGTGATTTGAATGGATCCATAAACAAACGGGTGCCTAAAATGGAAAACATCTCAGTGGAAGCTAGAGCGTTTGCCATGATGCCCATGCAAATGTCAACCCGGAAAGTGCTATACCTTCCTAGAAAAATAAATAAATAAGTAGCGTTTTAACAAACTTTATGCCAATTATCATTTAATAAATGGAAATTAACGAGGGCAATTGCTCATCGTCGAGTTTAATTTGGACCCCGGAGATTGGGTCTCAGGATTGTACGGTCGAAAGGCTGCGTCAAAACGTGTGTCATTAACTTATACCATTAAGGACAGGGTTTCCGATTCTACAAAATGTATTCTAAATCCTTACAGTTTTCGGGGAAAAAAAACTATGTTGCTATATCAGTGGTTCTCAAACTTCAGACCTCCAAAATTATATGTATTCGGCCACCGACCCCCCATCTGAAAATGTTTTGTTCCAGGGCCCCCCCCCCCCCAGAAGCAAAGATTTTAGTTACAAATGCTCGCTTTAAAATAAATATATATTCAAAGATTTGCAAAAAAAAATCGCGATTTTTAGCGAAAGTTTAAAATAATGGTTTAAGTGGTTACACAGATGTGTTCCCGGTCTTAATGGGTTAAGAGGCTAGCGCCGTGCTATACACAGCAGGAATAATTACGCACATTTAATGGAAAGCAACACTTGTCGTACAGTGGAATCCTCAGTGTTAATTTATCCATGTGTTGCTCGGAGAGTGCACACCATCTAACCAAATGGACCAGGGACCATTTAGTGTTAAAATGCAGGAAAAACATCCACCTGCAAATTCAATGGAGTTGAACAATGTAGTTGTAGTGTGTTATCTGTTATTTTTTACAATAAGGGCACGATCAAGTGTTACAGCGAGCGGTTGATACTGTATGATATATATGTATATGCATAAATAAATCGATCGATCGATTGATTGAAGACGGTAGATCTACAAGTTCACAATTCTACAAGTTCACAATGCACCATGCCGCGACAGGTGAGCTTGTAGATCGGCAATTTTTTTGGGCGATCGACACATGGAACCTGAGTTGCAATTGTACATAGACCACTTTTTCTTTCCCTCTACACCAAATTTCCCCAGGGATGCTGGGGTTCAAGTGGTTACGCATAACAGGCAATCCACACCAAGCATTAGAACTAATAGCTATATCGTTATCATGTGGACTTGCAGCTTTTAAAACTATACAGCATGGGTCTTCAACGTTTTTCAGGCCAAGGACCCCCTCAGCTGAGGAAGAGATCCCCACTACATATTGCATTGTCTTGCAAATTAAACTTGCAGATTGAAATGTAAATACAAGTGTGAATATTATATTTGATCTTGGCGTTGTGGCTCTGCTATACATTATTCCCCTGCTCAGCACATTATCAGACAACCATAACCATAGGGAGATTTACATCTATAACAAACCCCCCAGGGGAGAACAGAACCCTTAGGGAAAGCAGAGCCTACTGGTGGTGCTGGTGGTTAGCAAACAAAGTACATGCAACACTTTAACCATTATTTTACACTTGGCTATTCAAAAATAGCAGATCTACAATTTCACAATTTCTACCTCTTTCTTTTGGCCAATGTTTTGACCGTCATTATTGTTATTATTATTTATTTTTATTGTCTCCGCCAGGCCGAAAGGCATGGCGAGAGAGTATGTTTTGCACCCTGTCCGTCTGTCCGTCCGTCCGTCCCTGTGTCTGTGTGTCCGTCCGTGTGTCCATCTGTCTGTGACCAGCTAATCTCCGGCACCGTTGGCCCGTTCGCTGCAAAACTGTGCACACACACTCCCTGGATGCCAATTCAGAACCTCTGCACTATTTTTTCACATGGGCCTGTTATAGCTCCACCAGGAGGCCGATTTGTGCAAAACCCATTTACTACTAAAGATTTTATCCAAACGTCATGCAAATCGATACACAGTATCTCTATAGTCATGTGATCAACACGGATCAGTCTGATTTTCCATATTCCATCCTCATTGGCTAAGGTTGGTTTCCAAAGTTTGCAGGATTGGTCCGTTTTGAGCAAAGTGTCTCAAATCATGAATGCAGCTTGCGCTTCCCGTTTAATGTCACACGCACATTCCCACTAGGCCGAGGAAGAAATGCCACCCTTTTCACATTGGCCTGTTATAGCGCCAACAGCAGGTTAAATTTAGCAAAACACATTTTTGGAACAAAATGCCTCGAATCATGAGTGCAATGTCCGATTGCTGTGAAAGGCCTAAGAAGAAATGGCACCCTTTTCACATTGGCCTATTATAGCGCCACCAGGAGGCCATAATAACCTACCTGACCTGGCGGAGACCTGTGCTCCGAGGGGCACTTTTTCTAGTTATTATTATTTTCATTTCAGGTATTAAATAGGTCTAACAAGTGTTGAATGAGAAAACAATGTTGCACGTTAAGCAAATAATGTACAAATCATGTACTAGTGCATCAGTGTTGTTTAGTTTTTTGTAATATTTTCCATCAGTAATCTTCCTAAAACCTCACGTGACAATAGTGAGCCCACATGTCATATAATATAACACCTGAACTAATACAGCATTGTACTATATATATATATATATATATATATATATATATATATATATATATATATATATATATATATATATTCTGTGAACTAATAGAAGATTGCGTGTTACACGGTTCAGTAACTGTGTCATCATAATTCATGTTTAGTTATTCGTTTATCAGGGTGACGGAGGAGGGAGTGGGGGCGGGGGCGCCGGTTCCAATTTCCACCTGTCGCCAATGTTTGTCAGATTACACGGATCGGGGCCGTGTACCGGCGCCGGGCGCCGGCTAATGTTAAGTTTTGGATATTTCAATTTCGCCGGCGAGCCGCCGATTAGATGTAAATGCGTGATAGCACCCCCCCAACCCCCCCGCCCCCCCGCCGCCGGTGGTGGTCTCAACGCCTGGGCGACGGACGGCATATTTTATTCAACCTTCTCGTCTAATTTGTTCCAATGTATGAATAATGACTAGGGCCCCGCGCGCGGCTGTCCATTGAACCCTGTGTTTATGGTGCGCCGCGCATTAGAAAGCGCAGTTCCTGAATGCTTAGGGAGAGGAAAAAAAACCCATTAAAGTAGCAATAAAATTGCAAATGTCTCCCCCCTTCTCCGGTTGCACTGCTCTTTTCAATGCGGGCCACGGAGCACATTCGTCGCCCCGGCGAGCCGACTCTCTAGCAGCGAGAGCCACGAGCCTCTGGCCCCGGCGCCGCATGCATAGCAATATGATCCGGAACATATTTCCCAATCCAATTCCTCCTCCCCGCTGCGTCGGAGGAACGCTCTTTGCGAGAGATCCCGTCTTTTTCAATTACGCAGAGAGAGGACGACCGTACGTTCCTTTAAGCCCGCGGGGAAGGGACAGTCTTTTTGAGGACAGGTCTCTGTCTCTCTCCCTCTCCCTCCCTCTCTCGCTCTCTCTCCCCCCTCCCTCCTCCAGATCTCAGGCCGAATTAAAACGGATTGGCGGTGTTGGATATTAAAGAGGAATCCTCCGGATTAAATGTGTGTCTGTGTTGCAACATTCGCCAAGGAGCCTGGCCGTCTGGGGACGCCATGCTTTAGTTACAGGGGAAACAAACAAAAAAGGGGGCGGGGGGGGGCTGAGATGAGGATGGCCTTATGTGTGTGTGTGTGTGTGTGTGTGTGTGTGTGTGTGTGTGTGTGTGTGTGTGTGTGTGTGTGTGTGTGTGTGTGTGTGTGTGTGTGTGTGTGTGTGTGTGTGTGTGTGTGTGTGTGTGTGTGTGTGTGTGTGTGTGTGTGCGCGTGTGGACGGGTAGAAAACATGCAGCAGAGCATGTGAAGAATCATTTCATAACTTACTGTAGGTGGAGGGGATGGCAAAAGCTAGTGTGGGCAACAGTGGCCTAGCACTGCAAAGCTCACATACACAATGCAGATTGGATGGATAGATTTGTCATTCAGCAATACATCAAATGCATAATTGGCTAAAACTACTTGTTAAAATACTAAAACCACCACTATTACAATCACAGTTCATAATGAGACAAAATCCACCCAACTAATAGACCAAAATAGACAATATCGCACGGCAAGCAGTCTTCTGCAGCATAAGGGTAGAGGATGTTGCACTTATAGAGGCTACTACTGCACTTATTCGGAGTTCACAAGTCTGATGGCTAAAGATAGCGGAGCGACAAGCTCAGGACATTGGCAAAGGGTGAGCTTTGTGGGTCCGCTATTTCCAGCGAGTCTCCCACTACTGTCGTGGCACACAGTGGTGTAAAGTAACTAAGTACATTTACCCAAATACTGTACTTATAAGTACAATTTTGAGGTACTTTTACTTAACTGGAGTATTTCCAATTGTCTATACTTTTACTTCTACTCCACTACATATCAGAGGCAAATGTTGCTCTTTTACTCCACGGCAATTATTTGAAAACTTTAGTTACTAACTTTGCAGATATGAATGATTACATTATAAAACATACATTAAGCACTTTAGCCCTATTTTATAACTCGGCTATTTGAAAATAGACGATCTACAAGCTCACAACACCAGTTGTGTTACTCAAGTAAATTTTGATCACCAGTAGGCCTACTTCTACATTGCAGTATTGATACTTTTACTTAAAAGGATTGTAGGCAAGTTCAGAGATAAAAAAGAAAAAAAAACTGTTGTCAAACACCGCCCCTCCAGCAGTTTGTTTCCCCGACCACCAGGGGGTGACGCAAGGGGGACTTTCTAAACGGGCCGTGCCGAAAATAGGTTACTTTATTCGGATACAATGCGTGCCACTGCCCGCCCCTGCCGGTTCTCAGAATTTTTATTTTTGAATAGGCTCTGTCATGATAAATTGACCACATATATGAAGTTAAACAACTAAATTCTATCCAAACGCTATTTTAAAAGTAAATTCTGTGCCTCAAAAAATAAGTTTGAGAGCGTTTTAAAACCGAAAGTAAAAAGTTCACACGGACACGGACGCGTACATGCGTGCGTTAATTTACGTCCCGGATACCCGGATGTCAAAACATAAATAGTAGGGAAAATACGGATTTCAGAAAGAGGACTGTGTTTCAATGCAGGAAAACACCCCAGCATCATTATATAGTGGCCGATAGAGGGGGGAAAAATGCAAAAAATATACATATATTAATATTTTTTAAATTTAGGCTTAATGTTGCCTAGAATCCCTTTAAGTAAAACATTTGAGTACTTTTTCCACCACTGGAGATGCATTGAGCCAGTGTTGTCGGGGGGGGGGTTACGGGGGCGGGGGGCGGCCTCCGGCGCACACACACAGGGCCGCCCTCACGCAGCGCCGCCGTAATCAGTTCAGCATGCGATCACAGGGGGGTCTGGCTGAGCATGTGATCGCTCAAAGAGGCGATCACAGGGACGGGAGGGATTGGGAAAACGCATATACTGGAGGCTCCCCCTCACCCCATCCCCCCCACCGACTCTCCCTCCCGGTGACTCACGCACAGCGGGCGAGCGCACAGGGTGGGCGGTGGTGTTGGGGGTCGGGGGGGGAGCAGACTTTCCAGTCGTTTGATGCCCCCCCCCCAGCTGGTTGACCACCCCCCCCCCCCCCCGCTCCCTCCCCCCCCGCACCCCCCCCCCCCCCAGTAACTGAGTTTTTACTTGAGTACTGTATTTGAGTGCAATTTTGAGGTACTCTTACTTTCCTTGTGTGTGTCCCGTTCTCAGAGGCAAATATCGTAGCCTACTTTTTACTCCGCTGCAATTATTTGAAGGCTAATAGTTGCTAGTTAACTATTATTACAAAAATATGCATTAACTACTTACAGTAAGCCTTATGTTATAAGGCTATATTATCCAAAACATGTTGGCACATTTGTGAGTGTTTACCCCTTTAGGCATTTGCACTTAAGATATATTTTCATGCCAGTACTTATGTACCTTCACTTCGGGGTATTGCTATTTTTACTCAAGTAAACAACGGCAGTCTGTGATCACCTTAATCTATTAAGCTGGAACGCATCTGTGTCACTTTTTCATTTGAGCTAAAAAGCAAGCATTTTACACTTTGGCTATTCAAAAATATCAGATCTACAAGCTCATGAGCTTGTAGATCTGCTATTTTTGAAAAATCATAAAAATGTGTGCTCATCTTTGAATATATATTCTTTCAAAGCAATTTTTTTTTAACTCAAATCTTTGCTTCTGGGGGTCCCTCGAACAACATGTTTTGAGATGGGGGTCCGCGGCCAAATACATATAATTTTGGGGGTCCTTCACATGAAAAAGTTTGAGTACCGCTGATATAGCAACATACGTTTTTTTCAGAATACTGTTGGGATTTTTTTTTAAATCGGCTTCAGGTCTTAATGGGTTAACTTAAATGCATGGCGGTACCGGCTGCGAGCTACGCGGCCCTGGCCTCCTAATGAGGGAGCCAGGCGGTGTCTTTCCCGCCTCCCCTAGTGTCCCCCAGCCCCCCCCCCCCCCCCTCCGACCGGCCCGGGAGAAGGGAATTACACATTTCCCCCGGGTGGCCTTGCGCTGCATGGGAAACAAAGCCCTACACTGCCCCCCAGTGCCCCCCCATCACCCACACGGGGGGGAAAGACGGACCGGTGGGGGTAGATTGGAAGAAAAAAAACGTGAGGGGAAATCTTCCCCCACAACCAAGACAGGAGGTGACCCAGCCCCGGATTGTTGGGGAGATTAAAAAGTCCAAGTTTGTGATACTTTTCATTTGTCAGACTCGGGGTGGCCGATTGATTCTGCGCTCCGAAGACTCTTTAAGTGTTGGTGGTCGCAGAGGCCCCGGCGCCTCTTCTCCCGATGGCATTAACACATTCACTGCCAGGCATTATTTAATTCATTCTTTCGCCACTGCCCAGCGTTTTTTCACCTTGTTCCGACGATCCTTGGAGAGCCGCAGAAGACACGACGTGCACGCTGGATGTGAACAAAAAAGTGTCAGGTGGGTGGGGGAGGGTCTCGTCTATCCACTGGAACAACCCGATTTGTTCTACCGCAATCGGCCATTTTGTTGCTATCGCGCATTGAAAATGGCAAGTTTTCACCGAATAAAAAATAATCGGAGCTAGATGCGTTTTTCTACAAATCCTTATATAGGAGTGGACGGCAGGGATGTTTTTTTGGGACGACGCTTTGGGTCCATGAGGGAGTTCCAGGGGGTCCCCAGCTAAATGATGGAACAAAATAGTAACTCTGGGAGTGTACAAATGGAACCAAATGGACCCTAACGGGTCAACGAATGGATCCAGTTCGTGGGGAAACATGCATTCTACTATGCTGCCACCATAATGTGGAATGACCAAAAAAGACAAAGGTTCTCAATTCCCTACCTCAAACTCAAAACTAAAACTAACCTACCGTAGAATAATCGATTACCTTAAAAGACAATTAGGCTTAGTTCAACTCCTTTAAATGTATTAATTCATTAATGTTTTATCAATTCTGCAATGTAGAAATACTCTGTTACAAGTTAAAGTCCAGAATTCAAAATTTACTTGAGTAAAAGTATAAAATGATTGGCATCAGAATATACTTAAAGTACCAAAAGTAAAAGTACCCACTATGCAGAATGTCCCATTTCACAGGTTTCAAATGTTTAAAAACATATTTTGAAAATTGCAGATACTGTATATATTCTTTTATAATCAACTACATGAATTAGCCTCATTAACCACTCACAGTAAGTCCTAATTGTACAGGCCTACTTCGTCGTACAGCGTTGTCATGCAGAAAACATAGCTGATCTACAAGCTCACAATGATGTGACGTGTCGCGAGCTTGTAGATCGGCTATTGTCTCTCTTTCTGTAGATCAATAATTTTTTTTCAGAATCAATTATTGCATTATCTATTAGTTGGAATGCACACCCCTATGGTGCAGGCCAGGGAGAGACAGCAGTAATAGCTTAGCATCAGGCTAGCTCTGTCTAGAATCCTCTTTGTGGGGAGAGGAGAGAGAGCGGGGAAGAAAAAAAAATGCAAATGAATCCACAGGATAGGAGCAGAAATCACTTTGAAGTAGCCTTGGCTACTTTGACAGAGTTTGCTCGGGCCGGCAGTAAATTGCTTAAAAGTCCACCGCAAACAAAGCACTATGCAAAATGCACGCAATTAATCATCGGAGAGAGGGGCGGTTCATATTTGTATGATTATTAATGGCCTTTGCCACGCCAGTGGGGTCATCTCACCCCCTCTGAAATATTTACATCGTAAACATTATGAATTATGGGGGTTGCGGGAAGGGCGGCCGCGTTAAAATACAGTTTGCTTTATTTTTCATCAGGCGAGGGTGTGGGGTGGGGGGGGGGGTCAGGGGAGCCAGGGGTGGTGGGCCGTCTGTCCGCCTGGCTCTGCATGGGAATGAGACACGCCGTCCCGTCCCGTCCCGTCCCGTCCTGTCCGTCCACGTGATCTTCTGAAGGACGCCGTTACAGGATTCAGATCTGCGGTCGGTCGGTCGGTCGGTCAGTCACCGACGCGCCGCAGAGTGAGGAAAAGGTTGCCCACCCAGCTCATTAGAAGCCACAGGAGATCAATATGATTATGCTGACGCCCCGGGAAAAAAAGTATAAGGGCCGGTCAAGATGTGGTTTTTACTAGTAAGAGAAAGAGAGTGGCACGGTACTGTATTTGAAGCAATGGGAATTATGAATAGCTCTCTCTCTCTCGAATATTTGTTTTTGTATCTCTTGTTTACATCCTATTATCGTTTTGTCAAACAACAAATCGCAGTCAAAGCAACTGTGTGATCGTTCACACAGTGAAAACCAGCAATGTCCACGTCAGCCACTGAACGGCCATTCGGCAGACAAAAAAGCGAGACGTGATTCAAAAGACGATTCCAAGCGTTCGGCACGCAAAGAGGGCCAACGGTAATTATGAGATTCACGAACAGCTCCAAAGAGAGAGGTCGTGATCAGCTCCCCGAGTCTCGTTTGTATTCGGCTGCGTTTTCGCGGTATTGATTTTTTTGGAAAAGAAACGCACCACGTTCGCTGCCATGTGTGCATCCACTTAACACTCATCATGATGACTGTTAGAGGTTTGATAATAACCATGTCCCCAAGTGACCGCAGGCAATTAACTGAGCCTGGACTCCACTACAATACCAGTCACTGGTAAAAAAAAAAAACTATTCTTTCTCTGTTCTCTGTTCTTCCTATTGAAGGTTTGGTAAAAAAAAAAACACGCAGCCGCTGTCTGCTTCACCGTGGCCAGTTTGGAAGGAAGGGAGGTCGTTTCTTGGAGCAGCTCACGTTTCAATTTACGCTCCCTTCGTACGACGGAACGCACGGCGGGAATGGCCGATTTGCAAGCTCACGCCGCGTCTCGTCCGCGTCGCGTTGTGAGCTTGCTATTACCGGGCGTGCACCGTCGCCATAGGACAGAGTATAAATCGAGCTTCGACAGGACAAAAAGAGAGAGAGAGAGAGAGAGAATGCCTCCGCCTCCTGTCGTTTGCCCTGGATGCCAAGCGCGCGTGCGCGACGCGGTCGTGCCAGGCCCCCATGCGGGCAGCCCAGGCCGGCCGGAAAAGACAGAGCTTTGCTGGACGACTCGGGAACGCTCACCGCCATGCCAGCCAGCGAGCCAGCGCTGTCCCCCTGCCAGGGACAAAGCCACACTGCAGGCCAGCTTCTAAAAAGCTAGTGCCATCATCCTTCCTCTCCTCCTACCGCCTCCTCTTTTCCAACCCTGTCCGCGCTACCGCCAGTGGTGGAAGAAGTACTCGGATCTTTCACTTAAGTAAAAGTAGCAATACCACAATATTAAAAAAATACTCTGTTACGAGTAAAAGGCCTGTGTTCAAAATGTTACTTGAGTAAAAGTGCAAAAGTATCGACATCAACATGTACTTAAAGTACCAAAAGTCAAAGTACTACAATGTTTGAAAATAGCAGATCTACAAGCTCACAACGCGTCGCGATGCGACGCGTTGTGAGCTTGTAGATTGGCTATTTTCAAATAGCCTCGGTATAAAATAGGGCGGAAGTGGTTAACATATGTTTTATAATGTAATAATTTGTATCTGCAAAGTAACTAGTAAGTTAGGTTTCAAATAATTGTCGTGGAGTAAAAGTACAATATTTGCCTCTGAGATGTAGTGGAGTAGAAGTGAAAGTTGGAAATACTCTAGTAAAAATACCTCAACATTGTACTTAAGTGCAGCACTTGAGTAAATGTGCTTAGTTACGTTACACCACTGGGACGGAGGGAAAGGATGCGGTCCGTCAGGGGAACGTGCGGCTCCAGCCAAGTCCGGGGCCGTGCCCGGAGGACAGGGCCACCCCCATGGGGGGGAGGGGGGGTTGCGTGGGTGGGGAGGTTTGGAACAGAGCAGGCTGAGAGTCCCCCCCGCGGCGTCAACGTTTTGGATGGAGGCCGCGGCTGCCTCCCTTATCGCTCGTTAGCACCGATGGCTAATTTAAGTCACAGCTCTTGCCCGGCGCCTCGAGAGTTGTGAACAACTGTGGGGGCTCGTCCCCCCCCCCACATCTCCCCACATCCCCCCCCCCCCCAGCTTTTGTGTTTCACAGATTAGAGAGAACGTGCCGTTCGAGAGCCTCTTCCCCCCCCCCCGTAAACACGGCGAGCGTCGTCGGAGAGGAGAGGAAGACGGAACATGAAAAGGCGTTTTCCGACTTTTATCGTGGGGTCAGTTGTAATAGCCCTGGAATGCAGTGGAAGGAAAAAAAAGTTGAAAGTACGGGGGTTGGGGGGGGGGGGTTGAGTTTTCGACGCAAACTTATTAATACAGCCGAGTAAGCTGTAAAAGCACCGAGTAAAAAGTGAGTCGAAACTAAAAGCTCAATGCCATACAGTACACGTCCTGTTTTGTAACATAGCGTATAGGCCTCCCGCCCCCCCCTAGGTGTATGCAGAGCTCTACAGGGGCACACAAGGAGATTCTAATTTGGGAATAAAAAAACACATAACAGGGAAGCTCGATGTGAACAGCGCTGGCACGTCAAGCGATACTGACACATCGTTAAGGGCAAATTATGCGAACACACGCTCCTATCGCGGCGTGTAACGTGATGATATTATACCGCCGGTCTGCGCTGAATGGAGTCATCGCTCACCGACGTTTGGCGAATGTGTGAAGACCAGCGGTTTTGCGGTTCTCTTGATGTGAGGTACCGTACTGGGACGGTGTCTTTTCCGTTTACCTGGCCGTTTTCCCTGTTGTTTTGTTGACTAGCCCCAATGGTTATCGCCAGGAATCTTTTGAAGGGGTTCCGAAAGGGGGTCCCCAGTGAAAATGAAGAACATTTCAACCCTATAACACGAGGCCAATTTTACAAATGCCTTCTAAATCAGTAGTTTTGTGCCAGGTACAAGCTTGCGGCGCTGCACGGAATGACACGCTAAAAGACAAACAAAACTAAACTAAATGGTAAATTGTGCTGGTGTGTCCCCCGAACAGTGGGAACCGATGTCATTGTGTCTTTGAGAAACAACTTCTGGCGGATGCAAGTGGTTGTTTGAAGCAGGATTTAAGCCATCGAGACCGGGAACTAATCTGTGTAACCACTTAAACCATCTATTCATACTTTGGCTCTTCAAAAATAGCAGATCTACAAGCTCATAGCGCGGCACCGAGTGCCGCGCTATGAGCTTGTAGATCTGCTATTTATCTATTTTTAATCGTGGAAAATTTGTGCAAATCTTTGAATGTATATGTATTTTTTTAAAGCTAATTATGTGTAACTCAAACCTTTGCTTCCAGGGATTCTACACATGTCTTTTAAATCCTAACAGTTTTAAAAATCAGTGGCTATACTGTATTCAGTGGTTCTCAAACTTTTTTCATGTCAAAGACCCCCAGCATGATATGTATTGTTCGCCGCCCCCCCCCCCCCCCACCCCTCCATCTCAAAATATTTTGTTCCAGGGACCCCCATCATGCAGAAGCAAAGATTTGAGCGCAAAAAAAATGTACATACATTCAAAGATTTGGACACATTTTCAAAATGTTCCAAAAATAGCAGATCTACAAGCTCGTGGGGTGCCGCGCTATGAGCCTGTAGATCTGCTATTTTTGAATAGCCCAAAGGAATCTTTAAAACGACACAGATGCGTTCCCGGATTGAACGGGTTAACAGGATGCATCAGCAGTGAACAGCGAGTGTCTGTGTGGTGAGCCATCAAACGAACGGAAAGGCCCTTGTAAGCAACTGCAAAACACGCCAAAATTCGGAGCACAGCCACGGTTACAAATTAGGGCCTGGGAATGTGCAATTGCACGTCCTACAAAAATGCCTGTGTTAAGGGTAGGGTATACGTGATGTTCTATGGTCAAAATAAGTGTTAAAGAGCTATATTCTGATAGTAATCATTGCTATAGTGTGTTTGTTCAGTAACAGGAGTCTCCACATATCTCCAGCTCTTTAAAACCAGGAAAGCATCTGTGACATTTTAGATTTTAGTTTTAACCAGTGATGGAAGAAGTACTCAAAGTGTTTTACTTAAGCAAAAGTATCAATACCACAATGTAGAAATACTCTGTTAAAAGTAAAAGTCTGGTATTCATAATTTGCTTTTGTAAAAGTACAAAAGTATTGGCATAATCAAAGTGCCAAGCGTAAAATGACTCATTATGCAGGATGTCACATTTCAAAATGTGTAACACTTATCTTGAAAATAGCAGATCTACAAGCTCACAATGCGTCGCGATGTGACACATTGTGAGCTTGTAGATTGGCTATTTTCAAATAGCTGTAGTGCTGAAGTGGTTATTGTATGTATGATTTCTAATAACTAGTAACTGAAGTTTTCAAATAATTGTAGTGGAGTAAAAAGCACAAATTTGCCTCCGATGTGTAGCGGAATAGAAGTAAAAGAAGTTTGGAAATACTCTGAAAAAAGTACCTCAGAATTATACCTAAGTACAGTACTTAACATGCACGTAGTTACTTTTCAACACTGGCTTTAGCTGCATAATATACAGCATGTGTATATGTATACACACACGCGTGCTTGTCTGAACGTGCGTGCGTGTGCCACTTTGCTGAAGCCTATAATTACTGCTCACTGCATTGGGTTTGCACGCGCGCGCGCACGCACGCGCGCACGCACGCGCGCGCGCACGCGCGCACACACACACACACACACACACACACACACACTAGATTAGAGAGTGATTTCACTAAAGCTGGTGTGAACTTATGAGATCTTATTGCATATTGCCTTTCCCCTCTGATAGTAATGCCGGGGCATCGCCTTTCCCTGCGACTCATCTCCAGAAGGCCGGTCGATATTATTTTTGCATCGATCGGGGGGGCCCCTTCTTCTTCTTCTTCTTCTTCTTCTTCTTTCTTCATAAACAAAGCTGGCCCCAGATGAGCCCGGGTAATATCAGGATTAAATCTCGGCAGCCCCCGGATAATAAGCCGTATCAATACAAAAGTCCTTCAGCGCAATTCAGCTCAATCGTTGCGACTGACTCGCGCGTCACTGGGGAATGGTCCCTTCGCAGCAGTGCAGGAACTGTTGCTTTAGACTGGTGGATCTCGAACGTCTTCATTTCAAAGAATCCTATAACTCTGAGAGTCTACAGATGGAACCAAATGGACCCTTGCGGGTCCATTTGGTTCCATCTGTAGACTCTCAGAGTTACAAACCTGTAAGGGTCCATTTGGTAACATTTGTACACTGATAGACAGTGGTGGAAAGTAAATAACTACATTTACTTAAGTACAATTTTGAGGTATTTGTACTTTACTCGAGTATTTCCAATTTCCAATACTTTTACTTCTACTCCACTACATCTCCGAGGAAAATATTGTACTTTTACTCCACTACAATTATTTGAAAACGTTAGTAACTAGTTACTTTTCAGATATAAATGATTACATTATAAAACATACATTAACCACTTTAGCCCTATGTTATACATAGGCTATTTGAAAATAGCAGATCTACAAGCTCACAACGCGTTGTGAGCTTGTAGATCTGCTATTTTCAAATGTTTTAGTCCTTTTACTTTTGGTACTTTAAGTACACTTTGATGCCAATGCTTTTGTACATTTACTCGAGTGCATTTTGAATTCTGGACTTCTATTTTGCAGTATTGGTACTTTTACTTAAATAAATAATTTGAGTACTTTTTCCACTGCCTGTAAGGGTCCATTTGGTTCCATTTGTACACTGATAGATGGAAACAAAACAAAAAATCTAATGGGGGGTCCGTGGCCTAATGCATCAAACTGGTGGTCCCTTGAAACTTAACGGGCCACTTCTACATTTACAATCGCCCATGCAATCACCGTAACCAGACAGACAGAAAGATTCCGTCCCTGCAGACATCTCTCACTCCTAGCCCATTAAGACCTGGAACTGTGTCATTTTTAGATTTGAGCTAAAAAAGCATTATTTTACACTTTGGGCTATTCAAAAATAGCAGATATACAAGCTCATAGCGCGGCACCGAGTGCCGCGCTATGAGTTTGTACATCTGCTATTTTTGAAAAATCGTGAAAATGTGTGCAAATCTTTGAATATATATATATTTTTAAAGCGAACATTTTTTAACTCAAATCTTTGCTTCTGGGGGTCCCTGGAACACAAAATTTTGATGGGGGTCCGCGGCCAAATACATATAGTTTTGGGGGTCCTTGACATGAAAAAGTTTGAGCACCACTGATATAGAAACATACGTTTTTCAGAAAACTGTTGAGATTTAGGAGACATGTAGAACCGGCTTCAGGTCTCAATGGGCTAGAGGACGACAGAATGAGCTGTGGATGCAAAGCCCTCACATCAACCTCACCATAACCACCACGATGATGATCCAAGATGTGGGAGGATTTCAATTTACATAACGGAGGAGAGAGAGAGAGAGAGAGAGAAAAAAAGAAAAAAAAGATTATTTTTTTTCTCCATCACGTTTTCAGCACATACCAAAGCAGGTGCGTGCGAATGCGGCGCCGGGCGCTAGGCGAAGCGAGGCGAGGGCGGTCTCCCGCCTCCCTCATCAAGGCGATGCCAAACCAAATGCCTGCGGCGGCGGCGGCTCTCATTTGGGGCATTTGTTTGCTCGTGTGAAAAATAATGGCGGAACCGCGGGAGCAGGTGGAGTATTACTGCGGCAGGCTGAAGCCATATGGATCCAAAAGCCCCCCCCCCCCCCCTTGCTTTTTTTGCCAAGTTCCAAATTCCACACTTTGTACAAGCACATCTGGAGCGGAATCTCCATATTAATTGCCAGTTAATGTGTTTACACACAACACAGATTAACCCCTGAGAGACGCCGGCTGACCGAGGTCACGCACGTACACACGCACGCACGCGCAGCGCAACGCAACGTCGGGTAGGGTTGGGACCCGGAACCGAAGGAACCCGGATCCAGCATTGAGGAACCAGAATCGATTCCATCAAATTTGCAACCGTTTCCAAGGAACCCTTTTTCGATCACAATGTCAGAGCTGGTTATGGACGTCTGCTGTACAATTACAATACCGGTGGTGCTCAAACCTTTTTTAATTTCAAGGTCAACCATAACATAACCATAACCGACAGTGGTGGAAATAAGTACTTTTACTCAAGTACTGTTTTAGAGTGAGTAAAGAGAAATTGTAACTATTATAATGAGCATTAGTGAGGACGAATTATATGTAGATACGATGAAAATGGGTGAAGTGGTCCTTTAAGTTAAAACAAAGCAAATGAATATAATTAATCATCTTAATGATAATCTGAGTACTGCTACCACTGCCGCTGGTCTTATGGCACATTTTATTTAGCCCTCAGGGCTAATTCAAGGCGTATGCAGTAATGTATGTGTTATTCGGGTGACAAAGTATGTGACACAGTGCTGTTGTGTGCTCAGTATAATCGGGGGCCAGACCCCTGTCCCAGATAACATTGCATGTTAATACCTGGAGCTCAAGGTGACAAATAACTCTCCTTTGTAAAGGGCTTTCCAGCTGTTTGTTTCCATGGAAACAAAGAAAAACATAAAGAACATTGACATTTTGTTAGTATCTTTTTAACTAGATTTTGTGGTTAATTCATTTATATTCTAATTATTTTTTCCTTCTTTTTGTGGAAGCCAATTATAATGTTTTTTTTACCCCTCTCGTCTCCCAATTTAGTTATGCCAATTAACTCTCCGCACACTCATTTCTTTGTTGTTGTTGTCGCTGCTGCTGCCCCCTACTGGCTCACCTGCCAGTGAGGAGCCCCCACCGGGGGGACCGGTAATGCAGATATTAATTATCATATTATAAAACATACTTTAACCACTCTAGGCCTATTTCATACAGGCTATATTTGTAAATAGACGATCTACAAGCTCGACGCGGTGTGAGCTTGTAGATCTGCTATTTTCAAACATTTTAGTACTTTTACTTTTGGTACTTTAAGTATACTTTGATACCAATACTTTTGTACTTTTACTCAAGTAACATTTTTAACACAGGCCTTTTAGTTGTAACAGATTATTTTTTATATTGTGGTATTGTTACTTTTACTTGAGTAAAATATATGTACTTTTTTCCACCACTCCGACCGTGTACCAGTTGCGTCGGTAAAGATACTCGGCCGAACCGGGTGCACCGAGGTAGATTCCAACCCCCCCTAGATTCCGCGGCGGGGCAGGTACTGTATACTTCACCCCCACGCGCCACCTGAGCACCCCTTAGTTTCTATTCGGACTTCACATTAAAAGGGAGGGGCGAGGGAATGAATCCTACCGGTGAAACCCTCCCCCCCCTGTCAGGTGATAAGAAGGCCTGGTAGCCCTCATGCATTGAAAAAGGAGGCATGAGCTCGGCTCCGGGCTCTCCCATATAGGCTGGCAGAGGGAGTGTAGCGCCCGGGAATTACTTAGACAATTGGCACTGGGTGAAAAAAAAAGATGGGGTTGCGAAATCGTGGGCGAAACGTGTTCGTTTAAAAAAAAAAGGAAAGTAGGCTCGACACTCCCACAGTAACAATGTCATCCGTAATATTTCTATTGCAGTTATACCGCTGCACCATAGCTGTGAATGTACTGTATACTGCAGGTCAGCATGTTCCCGGTAGGATGGGAAAAAACGTCCAATTTAATGCAGCAGGATCTCTAAAGCAACCGTTCCTGTCGCCTATACATTCCATATATACATTCTATATATTTGGCTGCGCGCAGCCGGACGTTTTTTTCTTCTTCACAGCAATCCCTCAGACTCAGACGCACACAGTGGTGGAAAAAGTACTCAAATTCTTTACTTAGGTAAAAGTACCAATACGGCAATGCAGAAGCACTCCGTTACAGGTAAAAGTCCGGAATTCCAAATTTACTTGAGTAAAAGTATTGGCATCAAAATGTACTTAAAGCACCAAAAGTAAAAGTACTAAGATATTTGAAAATAGCCGATCTACAAGCCCACAACGCGTCGCGATGCGACGCGTTGTGAGCTTGTAGATCTGCTATTTTCAAATAGCCTCGGTATAAAATAGGGCTAAAGTGGTTAATGTATGTTTTATAATGTAATCATTAATATCTGAAAAGTAACTAGTAACTAAAGCCATCAAATAGTTGCAGTGGAGTAAAAGTACAATATTCGCCTCTGAAATGTAGTGGAGCAGAAGTAACAGTATTGGAAATTGGATATACTCAAGTAAAGTACAAATACCTCAAAATTGTACATAAGTACAGTACAGAAAGTAAATGTACTTAGTTACTTTACACCACTGGACGCACGCGCACGCACGCACGCACACACACACACACACACACACACACACACACACACACACACACACACACACACACACACGGAAAGAGAGACAGAATGATGCAGTTACTTTTTAGCCCGTCGTCCTCCTGTTAGGAGGAAGGACCTTTTTAGGTCAGCGCTCAACAACCCCCACAGAGCCTCGTTGTGGCTCATACTAACAGCGGAGGCAGGCAGGCAGGCAGGCAGGCCGCACCTGAACCTCCCTCCCTCCCTCCCCTTACCTCCCTCCCCCGGTGTGTCTCGCGCGGTGGTGGACAAAGTAGTCACATTTTTAAAGTGCTCACAACACAGCGCACACACACTCTCTCTCTCTCTGAGTTTTCTCCCTAATGAGACATGTTAGCTGTGGAGATAATTATTGGGAGGAAAAGGCGACGTCACGGTTTACGACTAATGAGGAAGATGAGAGGTCTTCACGTCTGCCTTTTCAGGGTTTTTATTCCCCCTTTCTTTTTCTTTTTCCAAGGAGCCTTCACTGGTGGGAAAAGTACTCTGTTTTTTTTTTACTTAAAGGACGACTTCACCACTTTTCAACACGTCTTCATATAATAGGTCCTCACTAATGCTCATGATAAAATGATACCATTTTTTTCTACTTGGTCTGTGTCTCAGAGGAGGGCTGTAGACAGTTCAGAAACCCGTCTACCAGTGACAACATCGATGGGGAATCCAAGCTAATAGAAACTGCAGGCTTTGTATTCCTGGAAAGTTGCAATGCAATAATAGATCCCATTGTTCTCGCCTAAAAATCTGAATAAAAAATGTTTAATCACTGGTAGACGGGTTTCTGGACTGTCCACAGCCCTCCTATGAGACACAGATCAATTAGAAAAACATTGTATCATTTTATCATGAGCATTAGTGAGGACCTACTGTATTATATGAAGACATGTTGAAAAGTGGTGAAGTCGTCCTTTAAGTATCAATACTGCAATGTAGAAATACTCCGTTACAAGCAAGTCAGAATTTACTTGAGTAAAAGTACAAATGTATTGGTATCAAGATGAACTTAAAGTACCAAAGTAGATGTAGAATGTCCCATTTCACACATTTTCAAATGTGTAAAATGTATACGAATCTTTTGAAAGTAGCAACAAGCTCACAATGTGGCGCATCGCGACGCATTGTGAGCTTGTAGATCGGCTACTTTCAAATGGCCGAAATGTATATAGGGCTGAAGTGGTTAATGTATCTTTTCTAATAATAATCAAAATCTACAAGGTAACTAGTAACCAAAGTTTTCAATCAGTTTTGCCCCTCAAACAATGCTATGTACCCTGAGGCCTCAGCGGCCTTGATGCCAATACATTATTTTCATGAAATAAACAGCTTGTTTTATTTACCTATTTCACTGATAGTTATAATGTGTATTGAAAATACACATAATGAATTATTTCCGTGGACGGAAAAATGTTTTATTTGATGGCCATCCTGCCTTGGGATTTGGGCTTTGTGCCCTCAAAACATTACAATACCGAAGGCCAAGTGGCCTTCACCCTAAAACGACGAAAATCCAGGCCTGCATACACACATTTTTTTAACCATTACTTACTGTAGTTGTGTGCGGGTGTCACACATATCGAGCACCGCTGGTGTATGACACTGGCACGCAATTAACCACTTGAAACGATTATCCATTATATTCTGTTGGGGGACATTTGCCAAAAATAGCACATCTACAAGCTCACAGTGTGTTGTGAGCTTGTAGATCAAAGAGATTGGATGTAGAAAAGATATGGAAAGAAAGTGGTTAGGTATAATCAGGCATAACCCCAATCCATATTATTATTCTTATCATTATTTATTTTTAAATAACCTTAAAACACTCATGGACAAGGAAAAGTGTGCTTAGCCTGCGCTGTCTATTTCTCAGATCCTACTACACTTGCGGTTTGCCCTCAGAAGTGTAGTAATACGCACACGCACACGCACACGCACACACACACACACACACACACACACACACACACACACACACACAGTGTGTGTGTGAAGAGCAGTACCGGTGCCAGTATAGTGACAACACAGCGGAGGGGGGGCCAGCTTTCTAATGCACTGCCTGATAGCGCTCACGTTCCATAAATCAAGCACCTGGCCTGGTGGACGGGAGAAGTGGCGACTTGCGCGCCATCAGAAATGCGTGCCGCTCTTTGTTTATTGCTTTAGAGAGTTCGCTGGGCGAGCCAGGCAGCCATAACGCCATGATGAGAGCGGGGCCCCCCTCTGGAGACACGCACGCACACACACACACACACACACACACACACACACACACACACACACACACACACACACACACACACACACACACACACGCACACACACACACACACACACACACACACACACACACACACACTCACACGTTTGTATTACTACACCTGTGAGGACACACATTTTATGATTCTGATTTCATGAATGCCATGGAAAAAAAGCGCTGTGACACCGGCAGGAAACCAAGTATGAATCAGGTATGACTCCCAAACCCCAACCCTCTAAAATGATAATCCTAACCTTAACCCCAACCCATAAACCTAGCCTTTAAACGTATAATCCTAACCTTGACGCCAACCCATAAACCTAGCCTCTAAAAGCCTCATCCTGGCTTAACCCCAACCCCTAAACCTAGCCTCTAAAAGTCTCATCCTAACCCAAACCCCAACCCATAACCCTAACCTCTACTACTGTCTAATCCTAACCTGAACCGTTCCCTTATCGTGAACCCAACTCCACAGATGTCGTTTAACCATAGAACAACCAAAATGGCCGGGACAATTGCCCTCACAATATCTATATTTTCAAATTCTACTAAACCATAGCGGGGAAACTTGGCCTTCACAAGTGTAGTAATACAAGTGCACACACACACACACACACACACACACACACACACACACACACACACACACACACACACACACACACACACACACACACACACACACACACACACACACACACACACACACACACACACACACGTGCACGCGCTCGCAGAGGAGCTAATACAGCCTTCCATTAGGCTGCATACTTCAACAAACTGTCATAGTATTTACAGTCTCACACTGGGGAAACAAATAAACTGCGTGATTAACAAGTTTTCCTGACGCCCGGGCTCCTCGGCATGTGCGCCGCGCACCGGAGTGCCACCTCGCCGACTTAATGATTCTTAATGGCTTCTTAATGACTTCTTAATGACTTCATCAGGAAGATCCTGCAGCAGCACATTCTGACAAGCGGGGGCCTCCCCCCCTCCCCCTCCCCCTCGAGACCTGCCGGGATCACACCGTCGGTGCCGGTGCGGCGGCGCGCCCGTTGCCCTGCCGCTTTTTTTTCTCCTCCGTAGCACAGATAACGGCCCCCTTTCAAAGATCTGCTAATCTGAGGCGGCGTGGGGCTCGCCCTCCTGGTCGACACTGTGGGTGTTTGATCCGTGGTTTAACCCGCTCAATCCCAGGAACGCATCAGGAACGTGTCATTTTAGATTTGTAGCTATGTTTTAGATTTGGTACTATATTTGTACCTGATCCTTTGTCAATACTGTTACCTGCCGTGGCCAGCACCTCATCAACACAGGTGTGCGCTCCTACCTTCATGTGTTTGCCCAGATTTTTTGCTATAACCATTATTTTATGCTTTGGCTATTTTTTCAGAAAAATATTGAACATTTGTGCACATCTTTGAATACGTATATTGTTTCGAAACATTTTTTTTTTAACTCAAATCTTTGCTTCTGGGGGGGTCACTGGAACAACATATTTTGATGGGGGGCGGTGGCTAAAAACTTATCATTTTGGGGGTCCTTGTATATCTGCAATTTTTTTGAATAGCTAAAGAAATCTGAGAATGACACAGATGCGTTCCCGGTCTTAATGGGTTAACGACAGGGGTGGGTGGGTGGGGTGCTTGGTGTTGAGGTAATGCGATGTGAAGGCGACGGGGGGGGGGAGAAGAGTGGATGTGTGGCAGCGCGCCACAAAGAAAGGCAAGCGGGGAGGGTGACTGTCTGGCGATCGCAGTCACGTCAAAGTAAATCTGGGAACATTGGAGTGACATCTAGTGTTGTGTAAGAGGAATTAACGCTGCGTTCGCTCACACCTAGGCCGAGGGCACAAGTAGCACAACGCCCCCCCCAAATTAAATTCGACCACTTAAGGGTGCAGATGGGTGGGCTGAAGTGGGGCCTGATCCCCCCAGAATATAGCACGGGGAACCGGTTAACAGCAATGGGTTTTTCTACCATTTAACCGAAAGGAGCAGGAATTTTGGGAGAGAGAGATATATTAATTATTGATTGATGCTTCGCTGCATCATTGGAGTGGCCTGATTATCTGCTGCGTCTGGAGCTTCAGTCTGAAATTGGCTGCAGTGTCGGCGATTGCAAGGGGGAGGGGATTTGAATTTCCCTAAACCAATCACAAGAGATCCACGGATCCGCCTACATCTGACGTCATCGCACGGCTTGTTTTAGCAGATATTCGCTGATTGGTTTGTCGTTAGACCCACCTCCACCTCCGACTCTCATTGGACGGTACTGGAGGGTATCGAAGATATCCTATAGGCTCACATTTCAACACCAGACCAAGAGGCAGTCCACTCAGAGAGTGGGCGGGGTCTATGGTTTGGAACCAGGCTATCATTGGAGCTCTGGAAAAACAAAAATGCCGGCTCACTATTTTTTCGTAGCAAAGTGTCGTGCCACTTTCTATCGTCAGTTTGTAGCTTCATGTTGCCGGCTTCTATTGAACATTAGCCTAACGTTTTAGCCTGTCCCTTGGTCGCCGCTAGTGCAAACGTTGCAGAAGCCCTCTTTTATACTTTGGCCATTTGAAACAAGGCAGGGATGTGGGTGTGTGTCGCGATGCAAGGGTGAGTGGTGGCAGATGTTCTAAATAAACAGTGGTGTGAAGTAACTAAGTATATTTACTCAAGTACTGTATTTAAGTACAATTTTGAGGTATTACTTTATTAAAGTTTCCAATTTTCAATACTTTTACTTCTACTCCACTACCTCTCAGAGGTATGTATTGCACTTTTAATCCACTACAATTATTTGAAAACCTTAGTTACTAGTTACTTTGTAGATTTTGATTATTATTGCAAAACATACATTAACCATTCCAGCCCTCTATGCATTTCAGTCACACAGTTACACATCAGAAAACTTGTGAAATGGCACATTCTGCATAATGAGTACTTTCTACTTTTGGTACTTTAATTACATTTTGATACCAATACTTTTGTACTTTCACTCAAGTCAATTTTGAATTCCTGACTTTTACTTGTAACAGAGTATGTTTATATTGCAGTATTGATACGTTTACTTAAGTAAAACATTTGAGTACTTTTTTCACCACTGTAAATAAACAAATAAACAAATAAAACAAATAAAAAAATAAACAAATAGCTGTCTGAAGCAGCATGGTAATTGGGGGAATTGGATAACACCCGAGGCAGACAAAGACAGCAACACTCAAACAGCTAAAAGGCATCGACCAAGAGGAGCTGTCGAGTCGGGAAACAAACAAAAAAACGCCGGCCGTCGGCTTGTTAACGCTCGGCCGCCGCGAGCTCTTTAATGGCAAGGGAATTTCCTGGGTCAACCTCAATGTCAGCGTGGCACGGAACACTTTGGGAGGCTGAGATAAACACAGCGTCGAGTCATGTCACTCTGCAGCCAGATAATACCGGTTTTAGGCAGACAAATTGCCGCGGTATCTCCCGGGGCCGATATTAACTCATTAAGACCGGGAACGCATCTGTGTAGCCACTTTATCCATTATTTTATACTTTGGCTATTAAAAAAATAGCAGATATACAAGCTCCGAGCTCTGTAGCGCAGCACCGAGTGCCGCGCTACGAGCTTGTAGATCTGCTATTTTTTTTTTTTTTTTTTAAGCTTGAAAATGTGTGCAAATCGTTCAATATATATATTTTTTTAATGCAAAAATGTTTAACTCAAATCTTTGCTTCTGGGGGATTCTACAAATATTTTCTAAATCCTAACAGTAAAAAAAAAAAAAAAAATGTCAGTGGTTCTCATACGGACTCAAGGACCACCCAAAAATGATAATGCATTTGGCCGCGGACCCCTATCTCAAAATATTTTGTTCCAGGGACGCCCCCAGAAGCAAAGATTTGAGTTCAAAGTGTACATACATTGAAAGATGAGCACACATTTTCACGTTTTTTTCAAAACGATAGCAGCTCTACAAGCTCGCCATGAGCTTGTATTATCTGCTATTTTTTGAATAGCCAAAGAAATCTAAAATGACAACAGAGACGAGTTCCCGGTCGTAATGGGTTAAAAAAGAGGGACGTCGTCTCTCGCCAGGCGAATTCATGCCAATTATTTTGGTGAAATAAGAGTCGCGCAGCGTGGCTTCATAGGCCTGCGTCCTCTTCATTTGTCACAGCCGCTGACAAGGGGTCAGAGATTGATGGGGACCAACGTGTAAAAAAAAAATGTTAGTTTGCTTGGCTCGGAAGGGAAATGCAAAATTGAAAAAGCGCCGGGCTATAAATCAGAGGGGGTCGGGGGGGTATCAAACAACGTTGTCGCGTTGATTTTGGCGGAAACAGGCGCGGCGGGAGGGGGGCGGGGGGGGAGCCAAATCAATTCATCGGCCACCATAAGGGGTCGTGCGGCGGGCGCTCACTCACATAGGCGTTTAACCCATTAAGACCCGAGGCAGATTCTACTTAATGTCTTGCTGTCAACGGTTTTCTGAAAACATTTTTTGCTGTATCGGTGGCGCTCAAACTTTTTCACGTCAAGGACACCCCAAAATGATATGTATTTGGTCAGGGACCCCCCCCCCCCCCCCATCTCAAAATGCTTTTGTTCCAGGGACCCCCAGAAGCAAAGATTTGAGTAAAAAAAATGGATTCAAAGATTTTCACACATATTCATGACCTTTTAAAAAAAATAGCAGATCTACAAGCTCATCTCGTGCCGCGCTATGAGCTTGTAGATCTGCTATTTTTGAATAGCCAAACCGATGTGCCATATATAGCTGAAATCTAAAATGACACGAGATGCTTCCCCGGTTTCGAAGGGTTAACACTTGGTTAACAAATTGTATTGGCAGAGAAGCTTGGCTCGCGCGGGGGGGGGGGGGGGGGGCTAAATTACACCTGTCCTGATGGATACGCTCTCTCCGTACAGGCTGTGAAAGCATGGCCGAGGGGCCGTGCGGGGCGGGATGACAGCCCGGCACTCAAAGATGATGCATCTCGTCGCCGCTTGGCAAAAGATGGTCCGTTTTGGGGGGGGGGTCTAGTGCTTCTCAACCTTCTTTATTTTATGTTCAAGGACCTCAAGTGTCATTATTATCTGCTGTCGGGCACAAACCAACCATGTCCAAAATATTTACTTTTCAGGAAATGAAAAAAACAAAAAAAAAATACTTAAACATGTTTTTAAAACGACACAATACCGCCTCGTCAAAGTTGGTATGGCGACTTTATACATTGTCAAATACTTGAATGTGTCCTTATTTTATCATCCCTTTACCCAGATACAGCTCAAGTGGAGTTTTTTGACCATTCATGTGGAGATAGTTGTTTTGTCCATCATTGATTGAAATGAATGACCCATGACCATGACAAAAACCCAAGTTGACAGACAGTTTTGAGGATCCAATGGAGTTAGGAGTTTTAGTCAGAAGAGCTTTTTAATACTTTTCATTGGTTCAAAATTTGTAAAACCCACACACACAAAAAAAAATGGAGATGGTTGGTTTCTGCCCGACAATGACAATATGCATTATTAATCCCATTCCATCTGATTGTTCTTTTTTTCTGGGACTCCAATTTACACTAACATCCTCAATAAGCCATCTGGATATAATAAACTGGACCTGAGTTGCCTCTGTAGCTCTCAGAGTAGAGGTACATTAAATAAAATAGAGTTCAGTTTGTGCATGTTATATGCACGTTTGCTTCATCATAGAATTAAAGTTAAATGCTCTTTTCATATATTGATGTAGCACCCCAACGGTCTAAGTGGGGTGTTTGAGTTCGAATAATCTATAGAATACCTTAATGTTTTAAATAATTGACCCAGACAACGTTTTTTAAATTTCAGGGAATCCACTTTACTGAAAGGTTTATGTTTTTTGTCTTTTTAGTTTTTATACAGAAGAAATCCCTTTTTACCTTGCAATGAAATAATAAACAATAAAAGAAATAAACAAATGACACCCTAACAAATATTGGACAAACTAAAAATAACCACAAGGCTTAAAAACCCTGAATAAGCATAAAGGAATTGGCTGTGAGCACAAATACTCAAAAATTACAACAAACCAATTGTCTTTTACCCAAATAACAACACTGGAGCAAATCAATAACTTATACCTGTTGACAAGTATTAAATTGAAATTTAAACAAAAATAAAGTTCCCTCAGTAGTTTTCACAAAACCCTGGTTACCTATCTAGTTATTAATTCAACCCTTCTGTAAATATAGCGTCAACTTAAAGTGAAACCATGACCTTAATCCTTAATCAACCATGAGCTTAACAATAACGTCAACCCTAAACACTGTGGGCCCACACACGCACGCACACCCATACACACACACACACACTACGTTGCAGGCCTGTGCGTCGCTCCCGCGATGCGGTGATTCCGGTCCTCAGTGACTCCAAACAGATACCGTTCAACTCACAGTTCTTTGTAGACTCATGTAGAAACAGTTCGTGGATACAGTACTTGGGAATAAGGCGTCTCAAACGGCCACGGAGCTGGACTCCCGGTCCGGAACAGTCCCAGCCGACGTCTCGACTATCACGGTGCTTTCCAGCCGGTTGACCAAGCGCTCCACTCGCAAACACTGACACTCTTAACCAGTGTTTACGCACGTTACCGTCACGTCTTTCTCACCAACACTTGCGTGTCCAAAGTAAGTGTAAACTGTTGTTTTTTACTTCAGAAACAACTGTACTAAAGCGTCTTCACAATTCAGTCTTTATCTTTCTTCTTTCTCCTTTTTCTCTCTCACAAAATCTCTCCTCGTTCTTTTCCTCCTCTTCCTCTCTCCTCTCTCCTCTTCCTCACTCTCGCTCCCCGCCTCTTCCTCTCCCCCGCGGCCAATGACCGCAGGTGATACTACCTGGAACCCCTCACATCCAATCCACACACTCATACCCACATTCACACAACATAAAACCACACTCTGTAGTCTTTTATCAGCTAAAGGTATTTGGTTTTTCATATTGAATGTAAAACATGAACTAAGCATTATCTTCTCATATTTAAAGCTTGATAGGATTCAAATAAGTTAACCTCTTATTTTTTGGAACTAAATTACTTTCAGTTTCCTAGACTAATTTATTTTAACCCTTAAAGAAAGTAGTGACTTATCACCTGGGCTACACTCTCCCCCTTCAAAAGGATTTGATGTCCTCATCAAATTAAAGGTGTTTAACCCTTAAGTTTTCACCCAGGCTACACTCTCCCCCTGCTAAAGGATTTGATGTCCTTATCAAATTAAAAGTTTGAGATTCCTGGCCAGAGGAAATTACACTAAAACACTCAGGACACAATGCAAGAGGATGGCACCAGACTGTTCGGCATGGGTTGCACTTGGAATCTCTGTAGGTACCGCTTCCCACCAACACTTCATGGCTGAGGACCATCAACGTCTGGTTAGAGGGTTCTCCCAGTTCATCATAACACAGTTTTACCACTGGTTTCTTCACTCTCCTTGAGCGTTCAACTGGAAGCTCCTCTTCTTCTGCTAATTCGTCCTCCTGCACACCTGCTTCCCCTGCTATATCACTCTCGGAATCAGAAGTAGAAAGTAGATCAGCATCATCCGAATCGGGAATGGATATCTGATCAGCATCTGGAATGTCGGCAGGGTCTCGACTTATGTCTACTCCTGCTACAGTTCTGGGTGAGGAAGCAACCTGTACTTCATTTGCGACTTGATCTAATGGTCTAGTGCAACCCTCGGGCTGTAACAACCAATTTCTCCACTCTACAGCTACTGGTTGTGATGGCTCATTATCATCATCATCAGACTCTGACACGAGTGAGGCATCATCATCATGACCAATCTGTGCTGGGCTTTGAGCTATTCTCTGCTGTGCTCTAGTCACGGCCTTAGATGGAGATTCAGGCTCATTACTGTCTGCTGGCAGCCTCACTAGATAACCAATGGGTAACAAATGATTGCGATGCACTGTCTTCACAACCCCAGTTCCCATTTCCGGTTTCACATGATAGACTGGAAGGTTAGGCATCTTTCCAACCACAATGTAGGGCACAGACCTCCATTTATCTTTCAGCTTGTGCTTCCCAGTGACCCCAAAGTTTCTCAACAACACCCGGTCTCCTTCATCTAGGACTTGTTCTTTAACAAGTTTATCATGGGCGTGCTTGTTCCTGTTATGATTCTTGTCAGCAGCTTCGATAGCAAGTTGGTATGCTTTCTGAAGATCTGTCTTCAACTTGGTAACATACTGCTGGTGTGTCACAACCTTGTCACTCTCCTGAGACACTCCGAAACAGATGTCGACCGGCAGGCGGGCCTCTCTCCCGAACATCAGCAGATAGGGTGAGTAACCAGTTGCCTCGTTTCGAGTGCAATTGTAGGCATGCACCAAGTGGCTGATACTTTGACTCCATTTCTGCTTTTGCTTTGGGTCCAAAGTTCCCAGCATGGATAGAAGTGTGCAGTTAAATCTTTCAGGTTGTGGATCTCCCTGTGGATGGTAAGGTGTGGTTCTTGACTTACGGACCCCCAACATCTTCAGGAGGTCTTGTATTAGCTTACTCTCAAAATCCCGCCCCTGGTCTGAATGAATACGTGCGGGTAGGCCATAGTGTACAAAGTACCGCTCACAAAGAATCTTAGCTACCGTTGCAGCTTTCTGATCTCTTGCAGGAAACGCTTGGGCGTATCTTGTAAAATGATCGGTCACAACAAGGATATTCGCCAATCCCTGAGAATCAGGTTCAAGGGACAAAAAATCAATACAGACCAGGTCAAGGGGACCTTTACTGGTTATCTGGTTCAACAGTGCTGCTCTTTGCGGGAGTGTCTTTCGTGCAACACATCGGCCACAGTTCTTGATGTATTGTGCCACCTCTGCTCCCATCTTTGGCCAATAAAACCGGTCTCTCACAAGTTCAATAGTCTTGTCAACGCCCAGATGTCCAGACTCATCGTGTAGAGATCTGAGCACACTGGGAACATACTTCTTTGGAAGAGCAAGTTGATGTACTTTCATACCAGATGGTCTCTCTGTTACTCGGTACAGCAGCCCATCCTCTATTAACAGCTTTTTGGCTTCTCGCTGCAATAGTGTGATGCCAGGATCCTCTCCCTTAACTGAGTGGATCGGGTGCCCTTCTTTGACTGCTTTCTTCACCGAAGAGATGACCAAGTCTGTATCTTGAGCTTGGATAAGGTCTTGGCAGCTTATCTGGGTCAAGCTACCCACATCCACCCGGGTGGGAAACGCATAACCCTCGGGGATGGCATCAGGGGAGACCCCTAATACTTCTGCACAGTTGAATAACTCTACTGCTGTTTTTCCACCTCTGATCGGTTTACATAGTGCTTTGACACTTTCAGGGGGAACATTCTGCCACTCAACCTCTGAATCTGGCAAAGGATTGCGGGACAGTGCATCAGCATCTATATTGCTGATCCCTGGCTTGTACTGGAGGGTGAAATTGTATGTCGAGAGTGCAGCAAGCCAGCGATGACCAGTCGCATTCAACTTGGCGGTGGTGAGGATATAGGTTAGGGGATTGTTGTCAGTCCTCACAGTGAAACTCGCTCCATACAAGTAATCATGAAATGTATCGACCACAGCCCATTTCAGCGCCAGGAATTCGAGCTGATGAACAGCGTAGTTCTTCTCAGATGAACTCAACTTCCTGCTAGCAAATGCGACCGGTCTCAGCCCTTCAGGGTGTTCTTGGTTGAGCACAGCCCCTAAGCCCTTAAAGCTGGCATCAATGTGCAAGACATAAGGCTTTGATGGGTCAGCAAATGCTAGGACAGGAGCATTTGTGAGGCACTGAATGATTTTAGTGAAAGCCCCTGTGCAGGACTGATCCCACCTGTCACCAAAGGGTTCATTCACCTTGTAGTAGGTCTTCTCTGGTATCTTGGCTGCTTTCTTCTTCTTTTGGGTTGGAGGGTAACCCTGGCAGAGTTCTGTAAGAGGTTTGACTATGATGGAGTAGTTTTTTATAAAACGGCGAAAATACCCACAAAATCCTAGAAAAGATTGTAACGAGGGAAGATCGGTGGGCTGATTCCAGTGGGCTACCGCACTGGTCTTGTTAGGGTCGGTGGCAATTCCGTTCTCAGAGACAATATGTCCCACGTATGTGACTTGTGCCCTGCAGAACTGACACTTGTCTATGGACAACTTCAGACCCATCTCCTCCAATCTGTCGAGCACCTTGAAGAGTCTTCGCTCGTGTTCTTCCAGGGATTTGCCGAATACAATTAAATCATCCAAGTACACTATGACCTCCAACATGTGCATGTCCCCCACAGCTTTCTCCATCAGTCTTTGAAAAGTCGCCGGGGCCCCTGTAATCCCCTGTGGCATCCGTTCAAACTGATAGAACCCCAGTGGACAGATGAAGGCGGTCTTCTCCTTATCCTCTTCTGCCATTGGGATCTGGTAGTACCCACTGCGCAAGTCTAGGACTGAAAACCACTTGCTTCCAGCCAAACTGTCCAGGGCATCATCAATGCGTGGCACTGTGTACTGGTCTGGGACTGTTCTTCGGTTCAATGTTCGATAATCCACGCACATGCGTAACTGTCCTGACTTCTTCCGGGCGAGAACAATGGGCGAAGCATAGGGGCTCCTTGATTCTTTTATTAAACCTGCTGCCAGAAGTCCTTGAAGGTGTCGTCTAAGGTCATCCAGATCAGAGAGTGATATGCGCCGAGACCTTTCTCTGAATGGGGTATCGTCATTTAGGCGGATACGATGTGCTACTCCCTTGGCCTCTCCCACGTCCCATTCCTCAATTGAGAACACGTTGGACCTCTCAGAGAGTTTCTGGCTTAGTCGTTCTTTCCACTCATTTGTGATAGGTGAATCTCTCAAATCAAACAGTGACACATCCATCTTAGGTGGAGTCACTGCCTTTGTACTGGAACCCTCTGTCACCATATCGGCTACCTGTAGATACGCAATCACCGTGCCTCTGGGAATGGAGGTTGTCTTTAAGGACTCATTCCTCAACAGCACTAAAAACTGGTCTTTGTCCATGTTTTTGGCAAACAGGACGGTCGGCTGTACAAACACACTTGGAGGGAGAGCAGGTGAGTGAGCCCGTTCTGTGATGAGGATGCTGTCCTCTACAAGGTGTTTCTCTATAACTCTACATGCAGCTATATGCTCACTGCCGGCAGGGATTACAAGGGGCCCAGGGCCGGACCACTTCACTTCAGCTACGGGACCATCCACTGGATGGACTTTGTGAAGCGTGGTGGCAGGTAAGGGATGGTGCTGCCCTGGAACACACACTCTTGCTGACCCAATGTTAATGATGTCTCCAGTGGAAGTGAAAGGTCTGACTTTGTGTACATTGGTCCCAATCAAGACAGGAACGTTATCAGAACAACGAGGATCTGGGCAAACCAAGGCAAGAACTGGGACTGACTTGGCCTTGCAGGGTTTCTTCTCTGGGATCTCCAATTCAACTTGGATGTAGCCTCTGTAAGGATAGCTGCCCTCTGATTCACTAAGACCCCAGATGGATAAACCACTGACTGGATGCAAAGGTACATGTGACAGGTGCTTGACATACCAACTATCAAAGATTATCGTGACCTGTGACCCACTATCAAGCAGGGCAGTGCAGGTTTTGCCCTCAATTTTCACGCAAGCAGTGGAGGGTGGCCCTACTAGCCCATCTGGCAGACTGTTAGCCTGGACGTTCACAGCACTCCTCCGCACGCTTGCGTGAAGTTGGGGGTTGTCTGCACCGCTATCAGCCCTTGGGTCTTCCTGGTTGGCCCTCAGCTGTCGTTGAGAACGTATCAATTTCTGTATCACCTTTTGGGAATTTTCCGGAGCACTACATTTAGTGGCAACATGTCCATCTTCACCACATCGGTAGCAGAAGAAACCACTGGAGTCCCTTGGTGTCGAAACTCTCTGTTGACGAAATGTGGGGACAGAATCTTGGTCCGGTTGTGCTTGTTTGGCTACTGCAGTAGGTCGGACTGATCTAACTGAGACACGTTTCCTCAGTTTTCTCACCTCCTTCTTTAACGCTTTGATGTCTTTATCTCCACCGGAGTCGTCGTCCTCCGTGTCTACGGACGATTCTGGAGCAAGTCGTGTAGGGGATCTTGAAAAAGGCTGGACTGTTGGCGAGGCTGTCAGCTCAGTGACTTTGGCTTTCAGTTCTTGTATCTCTGCTCTGAGATCTTTCATTTCCCCCTCTGCTGATGTTGTGACAGATTTAACATGTACTGATTTGGTGGGGTTCAACTTGTGACGGGAGGCTTCATACTCCTCTTCAACACGGATCTCATTTAACAGCTGCAGAAAAGTAGGCGGTTTCTCTCTGCGCTCTCTAAGGCGGAGATTGAGGAGCATCATGTCAGACCTAGTGGCTCCTTTGATCAGTTGGTCTAGGCGTGCTTTATCTGCGGAGGAAAGTGGCAAGCCTCCCTTTTGGACGACTTTGTTCAGAGCTTTCTCCATTCGTCTCAGAAATGCTGAAAGCTTCTCACTTGGTTGCTGACATAGCATTCTAAATGTAAAATAGAGTTCTTCACCCGTTTCGACTGTGCCAAATGTGTTTTCAATCACATCTATGTACTCTGTAGGAGTTGCATCAGGGTTGTTGAAACGAACCGCTTGCAGGATCTCTAATGCAGGACCCTTTACACTTTCCATTATCTTCATTCTTTTTTCTTTGTCTGGTCGATCGCACTCCTCAATCATGAGTCGTGCTTGCTCAATCCAAGTGTCCAACTGCTCTTCTCCAGACGGTGTGGGAAGGACACCAGAGAAGGTTCTCAGCCTCCGGTATAAACCACTGTCACTGGTGGGCTTACATGTTCTCAGCATTATATCTCCCACTGCTCTAATAATATCTTCCGGTGTGGACCCTTGGAGTGTAATGGCAGGACCAGTTAACTGTGGCTCTTGGACAGCCTCTCCGGTCAGATTCTCCGCGGAGGGTCCAAAAATCCTCCAGGGCGTACTAATGCCTTCTGGTAACACATCTAACGGAATGGCTTTAGTGTTCACTGGCTCTTTGCATTCACATAGGACAGTTAGTCCTTTACTCTGAGGGTCATACATCCTTCCTCTGACCTTAACACGTCCAAGAGCTTTTATGGACTGCAGTGTTTGTTCAATGAAATCATTCTGTGCGTCTTCTGGAACATCTTTGACCAACATGGCATGCACGGGGTTAAGGCCTTCTCCTTTACACCAGTGCTGTAGTTGTGCCATTGTGTCCTTTGTGTATAAACTGCACTGTACTGCTTGACTGGTTCAAGGTTTTAAGTTATGAAAGTTAGACAGTTTTTTTTTTTCTTCTAACTTTTTGTTGTTGTCTGGGTCAGACTCTAATATTAAAATTAAATTGATCTCAGTAGTGCCTCCATTTTATGTAGCACCCCAACGGTCTAAGTGGGGTGTTTGAGTTCGAATAATCTATAGAATACCTTAATGTTTTAAATAATTGACCCAGACAACGTTTTTTAAATTTCAGGGAATCCACTTTACTGAAAGGTTTATGTTTTTTGTCTTTTTAGTTTTTATACAGAAGAAATCCCTTTTTACCTTGCAATGAAATAATAAACAATAAAAGAAATAAACAAATGACACCCTAACAAATATTGGACAAACTAAAAATAACCACAAGGCTTAAAAACCCTGAATAAGCATAAAGGAATTGGCTGTGAGCACAAATACTCAAAAATTACAACAAACCAATTGTCTTTTACCCAAATAACAACACTGGAGCAAATCAATAACTTATACCTGTTGACAAGTATTACATTGAAATTTAAACAAAAATAAAGTTCCCTCAGTAGTTTTCACAAAACCCTGGTTACCTATCTAGTTATTAATTCAACCCTTCTGTAAATATAGCGTCAACTTAAAGTGAAACCATGACCTTAATCCTTAATCAACCATGAGCTTAACAATAACGTCAACCCTAAACACTGTGGGCCCACACACGCACGCACACCCATACACACACACACACACTACGTTGCAGGCCTGTGCGTCGCTCCCGCGATGCGGTGATTCCGGTCCTCAGTGACTCCAAACAGATACCGTTCAACTCACAGTTCTTTGTAGACTCATGTAGAAACAGTTCGTGGATACAGTACTTGGGAATAAGGCGTCTCAAACGGCCACGGAGCTGGACTCCCGGTCCGGAACAGTCCCAGCCGACGTCTCGACTATCACGGTGCTTTCCAGCCGGTTGACCAAGCGCTCCACTCGCAAACACTGACACTCTTAACCAGTGTTTACGCACGTTACCGTCACGTCTTTCTCACCAACACTTGCGTGTCCAAAGTAAGTGTAAACTGTTGTTTTTTACTTCAGAAACAACTGTACTAAAGCGTCTTCACAATTCAGTCTTTATCTTTCTTCTTTCTCCTTTTTCTCTCTCACAAAATCTCTCCTCGTTCTTTTCCTCCTCTTCCTCTCTCCTCTCTCCTCTTCCTCACTCTCGCTCCCCGCCTCTTCCTCTCCCCCGCGGCCAATGACCGCAGGTGATACTACCTGGAACCCCTCACATCCAATCCACACACTCATACCCACATTCACACAACATAAAACCACACTCTGTAGTCTTTTATCAGCTAAAGGTATTTGGTTTTTCATATTGAATGTAAAACATGAACTAAGCATTATCTTCTCATATTTAAAGCTTGATAGGATTCAAATAAGTTAACCTCTTATTTTTTGGAACTAAATTACTTTCAGTTTCCTAGACTAATTTATTTTAACCCTTAAAGAAAGTAGTGACTTATCACCTAGGCTACATTGAAATATAGTGGGGGGGGAAAACACAGCTCATCCGCCAGTAGACTTGGGTGAAGTGCTGGAGCCAAAAGGAAACCAAATGAACAATTAAAGGAAGCCTCCAAAGCCTCAAAACTGTGCAAAGTCAGATTGTTTTAATATTTTGTATATACATAGCCAGCTGATCAGGCTGTATCAGAGACGGTGAACGAGCGAGTCTAACCCTTCTACCCATGCTATATGGTTTGTTGCGACTCGCCTGCAAGTATTGACAGTGTGTCACTTAAGCCACAAGACTCATCGTTCCCCTCAGTCTGTGGCCAATTCAGTCAAAGACACAAAGCAAGACAAAGCCTAATGGTTCCACTCTCTATGTTGCTGTTGTTTTTAGCACTAGCTGTACCTGCATTGTCAAATTTAAGTGGTGTCCAAAAATGGCTACTTAGCCTGAGTTTGTAGACCGGCTATTTTTTTTGCCACACGACACTGTTGTGTGACAAAGTATAAATCATGCTTATGAGTGAATGACAAATACACCGTCTTAAATGTTCACCCATAATTGTCAATGTTGTGTTTCCTCCAACAATTAAAATTGCGTGCATAGTCAAGCAGGAGTCATTAGTGGTTGAATTTTGCCTTGCTTGCTAAACAGACAGACGTTTAACCCAGTAAGACCGGGAACGCATGTGTGTGTGTCATTTTTTGATTTCTTTGGCTATTCAAAAATAGCAGATATACAAGCTCATAGCGCGGCACCGAGTGCCGCGCTATGAGCTTGTATATCTGCTATTTTTGAAAAATTGTGAAAATGCGTGGCAAATTATTGTATTATATATTTTTTAAAGCTAACATTTATAAAATATTTAGTTCCAGGAACTAAATATTTAAGTATTTTTACTCGAATAGAAATTTGACAGAGCAACTTCCACTTGCCGCCGAGTAATATTTGACCAGGATCATCTATATACTTTGACTCAGATACTCGGGTTGAGTACTTTGTCGACCACTGCTCACACTGATATGCATCTAAGCATGACATAATCGCCACTCACACACACACACATTGGTTGCGACGTCTCCCTGTCAACCAACCAACAGCAAATCAAACCCCCGCATGCCCGGCCGGGCCGCCTGGGCTATGGGACAGCGGCTACAGATCCCATAGTGTAGACGAGAAACGGAAATAAACAGCTTCTGTCTGTCTGTCTGTCTGTTTGTCAGTCACGTGTCTGTATGCGTCTATTGTTGATTCAGTAGTATGACTCAGGTTTTCGATATGGTTTCTAATAAGCTACAAATCCAAACATTCAACGGCAGCAAACAGTTAGAATCCTCTCTATTCACTCTTGTTTTCACTTCTTCAACCTGGAGGATTTGACGGCGGTGATGTGTGTGTGTGTGTGTGTGTGTGTGTGTGTGTGTGTGTGTGTGTGTGTGTGTGTGTGTGTGTGTGTGTGTGTGTGTGTGTGTGTGTGTGTGTGTGTGACACGGCAGAGCAGAACACATGAGGATGGGGAGCAGAGCAGAAGGTCTATCTATGGTTAGGAAATGCTTCAGGAGGAATTATACAACAGGTAGTTCCGACCAAGCAATCTGATTGGTTGAAATAGCTTTCTAGCCGTGCTTCAAACCAGCATCATAGCACGGGCCGAATCACATTAATAAATCACTCCGCACTGCAGTCCGCGCCTGCTTAGACCATATATGGCACAGCTGTGCTGTGACGTCACGCTGTCCCACGGTACGAAAACAAACAGAGAGTATCCTGACCCGCAAAATGGACTATGTTGTTAATTTTGATTTATTTGGTGGACTTACGGTTGATCAATGTTTAGAAGAGGATGAGAAGGAGAAAATAGCCAATCTACAAGTTCACAACGCGACGCGTTGTGAGCTTGTATATCGGCTATTTTCGCCGTGCGATACCTTCGTACGACGGAGCATATAGCCTACTGGAATCAGCTGTGATGTGCCTCAGCTGTGTTGTGCACTCTGAGTGCCTCAGAGCGCTGCTACAGGGACTATTTTCAGTCATATAAACTCTTCTCTTTACAGGGAAACATAATAGCGAAACATTTTTATTATGAATTGCCCCACAATATCAATACATTTGGATGTGTTTTGTTGGTAACTAACTGTTGTATAATCGCAATATTACACTCGAGGGTGTGCTTTACCTTACATTATTGGCACTTCAGTGATGCTGGCGGAACTCGGCTGCGCCTCGTTCCTGACCGCATCACTGGCGTGCCAATAATGACGGTAAAGCACACCCTCTCGTGTAATATTGCTTAAATCTAACCCATTAAGACCTGAGGCCGATTCTACAATTACCTTCTAAATCAGTATAGTTCTCAAAGGACCACCGAAAATGGCTCCGGACCCCCAGCAGAGAAGATTTGTGGAATTCAAAATGATTCAAAAACACAAGATTTTTCCAAAAAATAGCAGATCTACAAGCTCTCAGCGCATCACTTCGTGCCGTGCTGCGAGCTTGTAGATCTGCTATTTTTTTTCTTTGAGAACTACTGTTCTAAATCCGAGTTTTCAGAAAAACGCATGCTGGCTACTAGTGATGCGCGGGCCGACCCGTAACCCGCAGGCCCTGCGGGTTGACCCGCGGAGCGGGGCGGACGGGTTATAGATTATGACGCAATAGGCTCTATGCACAGCAGCCATATTGGAAAGAAATTGGGCCTCTTCTTACTTCCTTCACAGGTGTTACCAATGATACTAATGAAGGCTCTGTTCCATTCTGGTCAGGGTGCTGATATCGTGCATGTTGGCTCACTAGAAACACTCCATTTTGGTTCCCAAATGGCCCCTTATGGTGGGTGTGTAACTCTGAGAGTGTACAAATGGAACCAAATGGACCCGTAAGGGTCCATTTGGTTCCATTTGTACACTCTCAGAGTTATGGGGGTCCTTGAAGACAACCACTGTGCCACACTTAATGGAACAGAGCCTTAATTAGTATCATTGGTAACACCTGTGAAGGAAGTAAGGAAGGGGCCCACTTCATTCCCAATATGGCTGCTGTGCATAGAGCCTATTAGTATCATTGGTAACACCTGTGAAGGAAGTAAGGAAGGGGCCCACTTCATTCCCAATATGGCTGCCGTGCATAGAGCCTATTAGTATCATTGGTAACACCTGTGAAGGAAGTAAGGAAGGGGCCCAAAAACCTGACCCGCGCATCACTACTGGCTACATAGCTGAAAACTAAAAAATGACACAGATGCTGTCCCGGATGGAATCATGGGGTCGGGAACATAACAGACAGAGGTGCTGCTACGGTGTGAAAGCCACGGGCCGACACCGTCCCTCTGAGGCCCAGAGGACCACATACATCCTGTATCAATTAGACCACATGGGAGAGTCTGCCTGTGGACAGCAGAGAGAGAGAGAGAGAGAGAGAGAGAGAGAGAGAGAGAGAGAGAGAGAGAGAGAGAGAGAGAGAGAGAGAGAGAGAGAGAGAGAGAGAGAAGCCAATTTTGTTGATGTCGGGCAGAACTTTTTGTGTTTTTTTCTCCTAAATTACTGCCCTACTTGATACATACATACTACAGTGTCACGTAGGCCTAATGAGTGGAAGAAATACCTATGTCTATTAGGGCTGTCACATTTGTTGTGCATATCTGCAACAAATGTGCTTTATTATTATTATTATTATAAAAAATATATTATTATTATTATTATTATTATTATTATTATGCACAACAAATGTGCTTTATTATTATTATTATTATTACATAAACATATTATTATTATGATTTTTTTTTACAGAAACAGTACAAAAAACAAGGTATCGAGTGCTCGGATCCAATAAAACATATATTTTGTTTTGTCCTATTTGTATTGTCCTGTCAAATAAACATTTTTTTAAAATATTAATTTTCATATTCGAATATACCTGTTTTCCCAATATTCAAATAATATTCGAATATTGAATATTCGTTTGACAGCCCTAATGTCTATGTTGTTTTTTTATTATTGTTATATTTTTGTGATTCAATTGAAGAATATATATGTGAGTATAGAGGAGAAGATTTTCTGTCTATCTGGATGTATTTGTTCTGCAAGAATAATACAAAAAATAAAAAAACAGCGTCACACGGAAGCATCCAAAGCAGCAGATCCGCGAGCTCGAAACGTGGCGCGAAGTGGCGGATCTGCTACGTTTGCCGCTCTAGTAGCCAAACTAATTGTGTTGCAGACAGGCAGAGGCACAGGCACGGTTTTAATAGTCGACAGTACAGCGTGTAAACGTTCATTGCAACAGCGGTGTGTGTTTCGACACGCAAACCGAAAGCGAAAGCAACAGCGGGGGTTGAAGGGCTCGCCTCATTTTTTTGGAAACATTTCATTGGCCGCCGCTTCGTTTTCGCTCGGCCGTAGTCGGCTGCACTCGCCTCGGGACCCGGATGACACGGCACAGACACACGGCTGTCTATGGCACAGCCACGCATGCGCGCCACTCCCAAATGTAAGATAGGATAACCCAGGAGAGAGAGAATGACAGATGCTGGATAAAGAGAGTGTGAGAGAGACACACAGAGAGAAAGACATAAAGAAGTGAGTGAGAAAGAGTGAGAAAGAGAGAGAAAGACGACTCTGGCAAAATTGTCGTCATGTTTCATGCCAATAACTCTCACTGACTCGTGTCTATTCAAAATATTGAAGAGAGAGAGAGAGAGAGAGAGAGAGAGAGAGAGAGAGAGAGAGAGAGGTGGGTGTTGTCACTCAATCCTCACAGGATTTACTCTGTTTGTTCCAATTTCCAGGGGGATTATTTCTGCTCGTCATTATTCCTTTATTTGTACATTCCATTTCCCCCACAATGCATTTCCAAATGCACCTGAAGCGGGATGGCGGCCGGCAGGTAAACGGAGTCAAAACGCGCTAAGCGGCGGGGCACGTAAAGACCACCGCCGCAGCGGGGGGGGGGGGGGGGGGGGGGGGGTCAAGTCGAGAGCGCGTCCCTCCTTGAAGGAAAGCGATTAACTGGCAACACAACCGCCAACAACCGCACCACCACGAGATAATCCTATTTAGCCTACTCACACGGGCGGGCTAAACTTTTTGTTATTGTCACGTTGTGTTTTGCCGTGTGCTATCAAAAAACAAAAAAAAACGGTTTAGATTTCGATATCGTCCAAAAAACACATTTTCAACGCTATTTTCATTACTTTTGCGCGGCACTCTTGTATGATGAAGTAGAGCATTCATTTACCCCCCCAAATAAAGCATGAGTTGAAATATGGAGATACGAGATTTCTGCTCGACAGCAACGGTATGCAGACTCTCGTCTGTGAAAAATTATTTTAGACGTCGTCGTGGGCCGCAAAAATGACAGGTGAGCTGAGGTGACCCATGCCAGCTCATGACACGTCTCCTCTGCGAGGGTGTAGAAAAAAAACCAAGACATTAGGCCTGTTGTATAGCGGCCGGCTTGGCGGCGGCGCCCATGGCGTGTCGCTCTGTCAAAGCCGCCTCTATACCCATGTTTCGTACAAGGAAAGCTTGATGGTTTCTGTGGCCCCCCCTCCGCCACCCAAAAAAAAAAAACACAAAGCACACACAAAAAAAGTGTCGCAAAGGCATGCTCTTCAGCGAGTTGAACAGATGGCACCGTTTAAGTACGGAGATTTGTTTTTATATCTGCATCCCCACGTTGAATCTCTCTCTCTCTCTCTCTCTCTCTCTCTCTCTCTCTCTCTCTCTCTCTCTCTCTCTCTCTCTCTCTCTCTCTCTCTCTCTCTCTCTCTCTCTCTCTCTCTCTCTCTCTCTCTCTCTCTCTCTAGATGTTATTCGGCAGGATGACGGATACACACCGTGCTTAACCGATTCAGACCGGGAACGCATCCGTGTAACCACGAAAAACCATTATTTTATACTTAGGGCTATATTCAAATATAGCAGGCACTAGCGCGGCACACATGTTGCTACAATCAGTGGTTCTCAAACTTTTTCATGACAAGGACCCCCGACATGATGTTGTCCGCGAATCCCGACCCCCCCCCCCCCCTACCCGCCCCCATATCACAAAACATTTTGTTCCAGGGACCCCCAGGAGCAAAGATTTGAGTTAAAAAAGCATAAATATATACAAAAATTTGCACCCACACATTTTCACCAATTTCATTTTTCAAAAACAGCAGATCTACAAGCTCATGGCGCGGCACTCGGTGCCGCGCCATGAGCTTGTAGATCTGCTTTTGAATAGCCCAAAGAAATCTAAACATGACACAGACGCGTTCCCGGTCTTAATGGGTTAAGCTAATGAGGAGTGGGTGTTTCTTTGTCTTCCGCTTGCAAACGCTCTCTCTCTCTCTCTTTCTTTCTCTCTCCCCCTCTTCCTCCCTCTCTCTCTCTCTCTTCCCCCGCTGACACGGCCTGCCTCTCGCGGTGTCTCTCTCTCTCTCTCTCTCTCTAATGTGAGGAGGAGCCCACGCTTTTGGAGAGGAAACCTGCATGCACCATTATGATTATGCAACCCCTCTCTCTCTCTCTCTCTCTCTCTACCGGGGAGTACCTGGGTGTTGGCGGTGTATATACGGTGATGTGCCACCTCCAGGATAACGGCCCCGGGGGAAGACTGCAGTGGTGGGAAGTAACTAAGTACATTTACTTAAGCACTGTACTTAAGTACAATGTTGGGGTATTTGTACTTTACTGGAGTACTTCCAATTTGCAATACTTTTACTTCTACTCCACTACATCTCATAGGCAAATATTGTACTTTTATTCCACTACAATTATTTGAAAACTTCAAAAAAAATTTAACCCAAACCTTTGCATCTGGGGGTCCCTGGAACAAAATATTTTTAGATGGGGGTCGGCGGCCAAATACATATCATTTTGGAGGTCCTTGACATGAAAACGTTCAAGCACCACTGATATAAAAACATACGTTTTTTTCAGAATACTGTTAGGATTTAGAAGACACCTGTCAGCGGGGAGTGTTGTGCGGGAGGAGTAAATAGTAAATGGTGCATTTATATAGCGCTTCTATCCGAAGCGCTTTACATTGATTGTGCCATTCACCCGTTCACACACACACACACACATTCATACACCGATGGCGGAGGAAACCATGCAAGGCACCAACCTGCTCATCGGGAGCCATTAGGGTTTCAGCGTCTTGCTCAAGGACACTTCGACACTAGCTTAGGAGAGCGCCCCAGCCCGGGATCGAACTGGGAACCTTGCGGTTTCCCCATTCACCCTACCCGGCCACTCTACCCCTGAGCCACTGCCGCCCCCCAGGAGTAGGACGGAGCCTCTACGTCCTCGCGGTGGGGGCTCCTCACTGGCAGGTGAGTCAGGAGGATAGAACAGCAGTGACATTTTGTCGAAATTTACCTGTGCAGTAAATTTTGAATTCTGGACTTTTACTTGTAACGGAGTATTTCTATATTGCAGTATTGGCACTTTTACTTAAAGTAATGCTACAGTAGGTAACTTTTTCAATAGAACTAAAGTTAAATTGTATATCTTTTGTGAGTGGCAAATGTTTCACAACACCCACTCCATGAATTTCACGCCCGAAAGCCTTTTATTTATATATTTTCTATTGAACGGGGTCGGGGTTAACGTTCCCGCGATAATGACGTCATCTGGCCGGAAAATGGAAGCGGAAATGCACCGGTTTCCTGTTTGGCCAGGAACTACTGCACCGGTTTCCTGTTTGGCCAGGAACTACCGCGCTAATAACAAAGGAAACTCACGCTGATTTTAAAGAGATTGTATGATTTGAAGAACGAAAAAAAAAACAGAAAAAGAAAACACAGCTCACGGTAACTAAAGCTCCACTGGCTAAGAGAAACGATCCACAGATCGTAAAAAAACGCTTTTTGAAACACTTCCGTCTTCCGGTGAAAACGAATGGAATTCTGGGTAAGTAAAGAATTTTAGTACTTTTTCCACCACTGCAGACTCAGCTTCTTCCCCTCAGCTGCCAGGCTGCTCAATGAGTCTGGCTTCCCTTCTCCCCCGCCCCCAAGGGTCACTGAAACTGATACTTGACACTGGCAATGTCATAGCACTACTGAACACTATGGCACTATATATCTATTTTCTTGCACGGTGTTGTTTTGGGTTTGTTGGTATTTTATGTTAAATGTGAAAAAAGACTGAAAACACAATCATGTAATTGCCAAAGCAAATTCCTACGTGTATTTCACAATGGCTAATAAAGGAATCTGAATCTGAATCTGAACAACACAGAATTGTGTGTGGGGAGGGATTCATTGGCGTAGCGACTAAATTGGGGAGAAAAAGCAAACATGTTAAAAACTATGTATGCAAAACTATTGAATTCAATCCAGTGAGGAGCACTCTTTAGCCACACCGCATGATAACTGTCCCTCCTGTATTTGCATGTGATGTGAAAAAAACATCTTTCTCCAAAAGGCTCGTTTTTACTCAAGTACATTTTGATTGCCGGACTTGTACTTGTAACAGAGTATTTCTACATTGTAATATTGATACTTTTACTTAAGTAAAAAAGTGTGCGCAAGTACTTTTTCCACCACTGCTTGTGGGGACATAGGGCCTTCACGTATAGTAACACACACACACGCACACACACACACACACGCACACACGCACACACACCTGTGAGAGCAGGTATAAGCTCCGTCGACCGCGGCGCCGTTGTCCCGCTATAACGGACACGGCGGGCGCATTGTTTACCGAAGACTCCCCACAGAGGAGACTAGCTGACCCGTGTCCGCGGCCGGCGTGTGTGTGTGTGTGAGTGGTACAAATGGCAAACATCTCGGCGAGTCATTATTTATGCAGGAATGCCCTTGGGAGTCTTTGCACTTGTTTACACAGTCACGCACGCAGGCGGCAGTCCATTCATGACGGCTCCGGCTAAATGAGCCGCCGCGCTACCAATTTGTCCTGGACGGAGCCAAAGGCTCCGGGGCGATATGCCGCCGCGGTACCCACTGTTACCTTGGGGGGGTGTGTTGTGTGTGTGTGTGTGTGTGTGTGTGTGTGTGTTTGGAAGGGGGGGAGGAGGGGGGGCGTGCGGCGTGGAAAAAGGGGGGAACGCAACCCCTCGCCGCCGCTGTTGGGAAGTGACCTGGAAACGGGTACAAACGAAAGTCCCAAGGGTGTTGGAAAGTCCTGGGTTATATTTCAGAGTGAGTGAGTGAGTGAGTGAGAGAGAGAGAGAGAGAGAGAGAGAGAGAGAGGGGGGGTCTGTTGAAGAGGAATGCCGTTGAATTGTGAAATTCAGCATTTTTTTTAAAGTGCCGTTTTTTCTACCGGACAAGTAGGTCTACTACAGTGGTTCTCAACCTGGGGTCAAAACACTAATGATTTTATGACATCAATGTGAAGAAATATGTAAAGAAAACAAATTAAGAACATTTCAACCTTTGGCCAGACGACAGTAAAGTGACAATGTAAGGACTTTTAATACCCCTTTAATACCTAAAAAAAAAAACATTGGCATAAAGACAGAATCTACAAGCTCACAACGTTGCGAGGCGTTGTGAGCTTGTAGATCAGCTATTTTCACAATATTTATCTGTGGAACTAAATGCCTCAACTCCTACAATTCCAAGTGCTTGTCAGGGTGGGGGGTCCCCAGTTCAAATATGATTCTTTTGGGGGATTACGTCTGAAAAGGTTGAGAACCACTTTACTGCCATCTATCACCTCCTCCAAGACAAACTGAGAGAAAGGTTTGTCCTGATTCAGGATCTATAAATGGTAGACACTTAATCTAGTCTTCCTGTCCACTCAAAAGTGCTTTACAATGTACTTTGCATTCACACACACACACACACACACACACACACACACACACACACACACATACACACACACACACACACACACACACACACACACACACACACACACACACACACACACACACACACACACACACACACACACACACACACACACACACACACACACACACGGCGGAAAGCAACCATGCTCATCGGATGCAGTTATGCCTGTTTCATACATGGTTGCGCCCTGCGGTTTTGCATGCCGAAAATAGTCGATATGCAAGCTCACAACGTGCACCGCGACACAGCTTGAAACCAAAGGTCAATCGGGTGTTCAGTGTCTTGCTCAAGCGCACTTGCAACCAACATGCTGGGAGGAGCCAGGGATCGAACCAGCAACCTACCGGGTCCCAGCTCCATTTCCTGTACTCTTGTCCCGGTGTTTGGCCCAGGTGGGCGTGGTTTTGAGGTTACTTTTAGGCAAAGTGCTTGTGAGGTTCAGGGGTGGAAAGTAACTAGGTATATTTACTCAAGTAGGCTACTGTATACATGTTTTGGCTATTTGAAAATGGAAGATCTACAAGCTCAAAACAGGTCCCAGTGCTTGCAGATCTGCTAATTTCAAAAGATGTGTATACATTTTGAAAACTGAGTGCTGTCACTTTTTGCACTTAAAGTATATTTTTTATGCCAATATGTTTGTACTTTCAGAGACTTTTACTTGTAACAGTTGGTATGTGAGTACAGTACTTCTTCCCTTACTGCCACTTTGTCAGAGCAGCACAAGCTCAGCAGAGATCGGAACTTTAAGTCGCACAATAAGAAAAAAGCGAGTGAGACATTGAGAAAGTTGTCTTGGGGATCAGGGTATACACATGAAGCTATGGCCTTGCCACGGCAGAACTTTATATAACATCCAATTTGCTTTGAGACTCTTTATCAGGACGTCTGTATCCCATCCACTGTTAGCGGTGGAACAGATCCTGACTTTGTGCGCTGGCCTGAGTTCACGGATGTGTTCTTTTGTTTTACTTGAGCTTGTGAGTGGAATGGTTTTGTTTTGTTTAACCCATTGAAACCGGGGGAAAGCAGCCGCATCGTTTTAGATTTGAGCTGTAGAGCAACGTAAGTCTTTTCAGAAAACACTTAGGATGTAGAATAGTGGTTTAGAAGAGTGGTACTCAAAAATATATACAGATATACAAGCTCACAGCGTGTCACACAACTCAGTCCAAAATACAAAAAATATATATATTTTTTTTTATTTCTTTTTTTCTCCCACCTCATAGCTGACTCGTTATGCATTCACATCTATGTAAACACTTTTTTTAATATTATGTTGGGTTAGGGTTTCATCTTTCAATATATCTCGTTTTCAATAAAAAAAATCACTCATTACATTTCCTATAATGAAGGCAATGGATAATGATGTTATCTAGCTATATAGACTAACATTAGAACACACTTTCATTTTTTTTTTTTTTTAAATACTTGTTTTATTTTTTTTTAACTTTACATGTTTTAAATGTGTGTTAAGGGTCAACATTGACCCGTATACCATAGAAGTTAAAAAGTAAAGTTATTTTTCATAAACTCAAACTTTATTTTACTCCTGATAGCAAATGCTAATTGAGGACAAGTCTCTCTCACTCTCAAACATGTAAACATTGAATATTGAGGGGGAATTGAGCCACACTTCTCTACCGGGTCAAATTTTACCCTTAAAACCAGGTGTCAATTTGTTTTCTTTTTTTTAGAATACATATCATGTTGGGGGTCCTCCTTGGCACGAAAAAGTTTGAGAACCACTGATTTTAGAAGTAATTTTGTAGAATCGGCCTCAGGTCTTAATGGGTTAAGTACTTCCGACAAAAACGCTGCCTGGCTGGTTCATGACTGAAAGGATAAGCGTCATGTGACATCTTAAAGCGGGCGCTGGACACCGACAGCTTAAGCGGAGCGTGGCTTGACGAACAGCTACAGCTATGCGGTGTGCTTCTATAGCTGCTTGAATGAAGCGCGGCGACCATATCTGTTCTTCTTCTTCTTTGACGTGTGCATCAGCATTAGCTAGCATTAGCCACGTCAGTGCCAGGAATGCAGACAGAGGGAGCGGGCAGGAGGCAATTCAATTTAGCAGCCAAGTGGTCAGAGCAACACAAATGATAATACACCCTCCACCCGCTTCTACTTCCATGATTCTCCACCAGCAAAAAAATGATGAGGGGTAAAGAGACAACAAGAACAATACAAAATATAGCAGAGAGAGGAGAGGAGAGGAGAGGAGAGGAGAGGAGAGGAGAGGAGAGGAGAGGGGAGGGGAGGGGAGGGGAGGGGAGGGGAGAGGAGAGGCTAATTTCGCATGCTTCCTCCTAAACCACTCGAAACCTCCAGAGTTTAATTGCTGGGAGGCAACATTATCCGCGGTGCGGGAACACAGTGTCTGTCTCTTGGCTAGGATTCCGTTAGGTACCTGCTGTATCAACAGCGCCCAACACAATGCGGCGCCCACCGAGCCATATAATCCGCTCAGGCCCTCCTCTTCACCGAGAGCCACATTCAATTCCGTGGCGACGCGAGGAAATCTCCTCTCCACCAACCATTTCTCTTTTTTCTCTCTCTGTCTCTCTCTCGCTTTCCCTCTGTCGACCGAGCTACGTGCCTCTCAAACGAACAGCATCAGTAGGCGTTGTTATGCACACACACACACACACACACACACACGCGCGCACACACACACACACACACACACACACACACACGCGCGCACACCCGTGCACACCCGTGCACGCACAAATCGCTTCGGGGAGCCGCCAGGACAAGGACACACAGTTAGAAAAAAGGGAGAGTTTATATTAAAAAAGGCTGTTTGATCTGTTTTGCTGTGAAATGCAGGGGCCGGAAATCCTCGTTGGCGGCCATGTTTGTGCTGCCGGTGTTTTTTAAGTGGTGAGTCGGTCTCACGACGGACCGGGCTGGATTTCCTGCTGAATCATCCCACGCCTGAGTCACCTCGCGGCGGGGGCAGCTTTTCAACTAGCTAAATACCTCCGTGGACTAAACAAACTGAACACGTTGCCCACTACAGTATAACAATTCCCCACTCTGTTTGTCCAAGTTTCCCCTGAAAATGATATTTATTGACGATGGCTTTCTTTCAGATGACATCGATTTATTTTTTCATGTTTACCACACAAAGACATTATCCTTTTGATTATGGTGGGTCAGATGTATGTTACATGTGATGTAATGTTTTCATTTCATGATCAATGAAAGGGGGCCCCCAACTGGGGGGGGCCTCAAAATAAAAAAAATGTTATGATCAAATTGTCAAGTAACCCTACCAAATTAACCGAATTAAAGTAACAAAAACCAAAAATAAAAAATAAAAAACACGCAAAAAAAACAAAATGGCGGCGCGAGTGCGCCTCAAAAAAATCTCTATCCCAGTGGCCTCAACTCCTATAAATCCGGCCCTGCATACCTCCAAAAACAAGCCAGAAAAACAAGCCAAATCTTGTCCAGAAGTTGCGTTAAATAAACGGACAACACTAAGATTCTGGTGCCTGAGAGTTTGCTCAGCAGCTCGTTGGCTCATTTACTCATGACACGACCAATGAGAGTTAGCGCTTTCATTGTTGCTAAGATACGTCCCGCCCATACTGATACACAGACACAGTACACGCTACCCTAACTCAAAACCCCCGACAAAAGAGGACAAGTCCGGGTAAAAGAGGACGTACGGTCACCCTAGTAGAACGGGGATTTTCGGTGAAGGGATTGTAGGGTGTAGATGGGGGAGGGGAAAAAAGGACGAGACCAAGCATAGAGCCCTGGGGGACCCCTGGTCGACGAGATAACGCGGTAATGAGGTTTCAAATTAAACTGTACTCAAAAGTGAGGCACGTCTGATGTCGGGCAGGAGAGGAACCTTCTCTCTTGTCCGCTGGTCTGTAACTACAGCCGACATAGTTAGTCAGTGTGTGGATGTGCGTGTGCGTGTGTGTGTAGGCTGCAACAGGTGTTGTTACCCCATAAACAATGAGAGAATTCGATCCATTGGCGCTATTTTTCGAAGCTGAATTGCAATCGCCGACGGAAATGAATACGATGACAGCAACACATCGACAGGCTGAGTATTATACATTGTATTCTGTTAGCTGATGTCCTACCTGTCTGGGCCGTTGGTGGCTGGGTGTCCTCCTCTCTCTCTCTCTCTCTGACTGGCTTGGACTCACTGACCGTGGATCAGCTGCTGACGGGGAAGTCTAGGTTTCAGCATCACACCGCCTCAAACCATGAGCTGGAAGACAAAGAGTACACACACACACACACACACACACACACACACACACACACACACACACACACACACACACACACACACACACACACACACACACACACACACACACACACACACACACACACACACGTCTCATTATCCACCTGAAACTGTACCCACCACATTTTACCCGACGATTAATTGTCGTACAAAAATATTGCGATTAGCAGTGGTGGAAAAACTAAGTGGGTGATGTATGTAAGTATTTAGTAACTACAGTTTTCAAATAATTGTAGTGGAGTAAAAGTACAATGTTTACCTCTGATATGTAGTGAGGTAAAGGTAAAAGTACTGAAAATTGTAAATACTCTAGTAAGGTCATTTATTATTATTTATGTCTCTCTCTCTCTCTCACTCTCACTCTCTCTCTTTCTCTCTCTACCAAGTTAAACCGCAGCCAATGAAGATAGATTCAAAGCAAGTTTTTGCCTTTTACTGTTGCACTTCTTCAAAGGCATGACGGTGAAAACTGTAAAATAATAAACAATACTAAATAAAAATATAGCTGCAAGCAGCGATAATACGGGGCCAGGAGAGAGAAATGATAATTCCTTTAACAGGTCAGTTCATGAAAGTCCTTGCGGTCTTGTTTCCAATGAGGGCCTGTGAGCAATTAGGGGATAAGAGTCTTGCTCAGGGACAAATTTCATTTCATCGACACATTTGCTGACCTGGCCTGGAATCGTACCTGGGTCAACCAGAGCCTCTGGCTCCCTAGGCGGGCTCACTAACCACTCAGCTATGGCCGACCACCTATCTCTGTACTTTGTAATTGAGGTGTTTTCACTGATGGATAGGGTGGAGTGAGAGAGAGAGAGAGAGAGAGAGAGAGAGAGAGAGAGAGAGAGAGAGAGAGAGAGAGAGAGAGAGAGAGAGAGAGAGAGAGAGAGAGAGAATAGATTGAAGAGACAGAGAGAGAGACATGGAAACGGAATAGATTGAAGATAGAAACGGAATAGATTGAAGAGAGAGAGACATGGAAACGGAATAGATTGAAGATAGAAACGGAATAGATTGAAGAGAGAGAGAGAGCCATGGAAACGGAATAGATTGAGTCATGTTTTTTGCAATTCAACTTAAATTAGTCTGCATCAAGTGAGGCTTGAACCGGCAACCTTGCGGTCATGAGGCACTCTTAGGTAGCTGCAACACTACCTATAGTGCTATAGCTTTGTCCAGGCTGACGTTGTCTGTTGAGGATCACAAACTCTTGCCTTCTGTCATGACCCAAGCTCCTGTTTCACTAACACTAAGATCACTCGTTCACAAACCATTTAGCAATGAAGAAATTGTACATCTCCTCAGAACCAAAACTAGTGAAAGTAGCCGATCTACAAGCTCACAAATCATTAAAAGTTGTCAGATTGTACATCGGCTATTTTCACAATGAAGTATGTTATACATTGAAAAAACATACTCTCATTGCTATCTGAAAAGTTGTGAGATTGTAGATCAGCTATTTTCACAATGAAGTATGTAAAAAACACTCAATTAAGTATTTCATGTTATCTTTAACAATTGCAGATGTATTCATTGATAGTCATGTTGTGTGAAATGCAACTTAGATGAAGTCTGCACCAAGTGAGACTTGAACCTGTGACCTTGAGGTTGTGAGACATACACTTAAGCGGGACGCTATTGGACCAACAGACAAACCTCTGAAAAAAGAGCTCACACTGATCATACAGTTTCACGCAAATAGCTGAAAAATCCTGGGTTTAAGTGTTTTTCAAACTGCTCAAGATTGCGGACAATCTAAGGGCGGTGCCTACTGGTCAACGTGATAGATGTGTTCCTCATTAGTCAAGGCACATGTGTAAGCAGGTCTAATGGCTGTCGGCCAAACGAGGCATGACTTTTGCCTGTTTAAAGTTTGCATTTTCAAAAAATTGCTATAGCGCCCCCGTTTGACCAATTGGAGTAAGATTGGTTTCAGTGATACTTGGAATGGCCCTTTACATTTCTGCAAAGTTTCAAAGAATGTTAAGTCTGCATGTATGTGTTAGGGGCAGATGAATAATTGTCATAAAACTGCGATATTCATTGGCTCATTAAAGCTTCATTTTTTCACTTATGGAAGATATTTTGCAAACGTTTTTTGGTATAGGTCCAAAGTTCATGTGTAAAAAGTTTCGTGCAGATGACTCAAAAATCCCAGGAGGAGATAGGTTTTAACTGTTTTTCATATAATTCAAAATGGTGGGAGATCTAAGGGTCAGAGGTCAAAAGTCAGAGTGTGAAAGTTGTTCATCATGAGGAGACGCATGTGTGTATTGAAGTTTTATGGCTGTAGGTCAAACAGGGCATGAGTTGTACCTGTTCAAAGTTGGCATTTTCAACTGAGTGCTATAGCGCCACCTTTTGACGAAAGATTGTGAGATTTATTTTTTGATCGTTTTTCATGACCATCTATCATATGGCCGAGTTTCATAAAAAGCGTATGCACGGTTCAGCCAGAACTGGCAAAAACGGCAGAAGAAGAAGAAGAAATGGAATAATGCGAATAACAATACGGGTCCATGCTGGAAGCCTGGCCCCGTAAAAATCACTCAAGAACAGATTCTGCTCTCCGCTTGAATCTGTCGGGGGGTTCGTCATATCGCGTACACACTGGCCTACAAGTGGGTGTGCCTTCAGATCAGGAAGCAGGCCACGCTTTACCCAATCAAATGTAGAGGGCGGGATTTACGTGTCTGCCGATCCTTCCCCACTAGACACAAACCGAAACTCATTTAACAATAGCGTCGTCGGAGGGGAGGCATGCGTTAATCCGACAGACCTTTTCTCCGACTATGTGGCATCCGCGTGCGGTTAGGGTTAGGGTGCGGGTTTGGTTCGGGTTTACTGTTTAATGTCTTTTTTTAACTTCCTCTTTCATCATAGAAACAAGTGGGCTTATAACCAAAACGATCCATGTTCTCTGGGAGAAGTGGTGTTAGTGTTCCGTGTAGAAATATTGTTAGTGGGAATGAAAACATAGTCGCACCACCGGAAGTGAAAGGCTGAAGGCAGACTTTCCTTGCGCACGGGTGCTCCATTTTGCTCCCCCCCAGAGCTAAGTGAAAGAGTAAAAAACAGGCGCTGTTTTTCCTTTTTTATTTGGCGATGGGTTCCCAGATTGGCAAATCACATAGGCACACGTAAAAGCAATTAGCTAGATGACAGACACCTGTGCACTAGGCTACTCTGCAGACAGCAGAAAACATGCTTAAACAATAAACTTTTTCCCAAATTCCAAATAAACATTCACAAACCGTCACAAAGAAGGTCACAGACAGTCACAATAACTAAAATCAGTAACATAACTTACGACATTGCGTCTAAAATGCTTCCAAGTGGGTGAGATGGGTTTTTGGCTCACAGCTCTGAACAAGTCTGTCTTCTCTGTGCATTGCTGCATGAAATGGTGCTGACAGGAAGTGACTCTCAATTTATACAAAGTGTTTTCAAAATAAAATGTATCGCTACACACTCTCACAATAAAGTACTAACAAGCCTTTCTAATGTAAATAGAAATACAAACACGTTGCATAGAATAACTTCGAGTAAAAAATGAACAGAAACATGTTACTTTTTCTCTCTCTCTCTCCCCCACCCAGCCTCCCTCCCACCCACCGGTCAAGACAGATGGTCGGCCACCTAGAGCCAGGTTGTGTTTGGGGCCTTTCCTCCCGTTAAAGGAGTGCGTGTCCTTGCTGCCAAGTTGCCTGCTCATGGGGGGATTGTTGGGTCCGTGTAAATTAGAGAGTGTGACCTCGTTGACCTGCTCATGTAGAGTGCGTTCGCTTTTTGTTGCGATTTGGGCGGCTAAATAAACACAATTGAATTGGAAGTATAGCCGTACATGCACAGATTGCACACGGGGACTTGGCACAACTAAATGACAAATATATATACCAGCCATTTTATTTCCAATCAGGCCTATGAAGGTCAGTTTTTTTTTTTTTTACCGAAAACATTTCAGTTCAGAACGGGAGTCGGCTATAGTGAATTTGACAGCAATAACGGCTCCGTATTACAGGTCTATTTCGTTGCTGTCGGGCAGAAACCTCATATCTCCATAGTTTAACTTTCTTTTCCCCATAAATGACTGTCCTACTACTTCTTCATACAAGAGCGTCACACAAAAATAAGTGAAAATAGCAGAACCACAAGCTCGCGACTCGTCGCGATGCGCCGCGTTGTGAGCTTGTAGCTCGGCTGTTTTCATTATTGTCAAATGTTTTAAAAAAAAATCTAATAATTAACTCATTCACTGCCAGACTTATTTCTGGCTGCGTTTACCCACTGCCAGCGATGTTTTGCGATTGTCTTAACTTTTTTCAAGCAGTCGCAGTTATTTATCTCCATTATGATGATGGTTGCTAATCACTGAGGGTTATACTGTGTGGTTTTACAAATGTGAACGAGGTCATCGCGACCTCGTTGACATTAATTGTCTGCCTTTGAAAATGGCATGTCTTGACCAAAAATACAAAAAAAAGTACACAGTAGCCAGTATACAGGATTTTTAAGTAATAAGTTAAACAAGAGGTGAATGGAGCAGCAAATCCTCGGATCACGATATCTTGGGTTCTGCGTGAGGAAAACGAAAAAAAAAGAGTAAATTATGTTTTTTACGTCCTTGGCAGCATTGGTAATTGGAAAGGATTACGTTTTTTACGTCCTTGGCAGTGAATGAGTAACTAGGAACGGTTATGGATATACAAGGTTTCAACCTGACGGCCGCCAATGTGTAAACCCCGCAGCGGGCCACGGCGTTTACACTGAATGAAAGCACCTTCATGTTCCGCAGGAGTGATGTTCCCAGTGTGTGTGTGTGTCTGTGTCTGTGTCTGTGTCTGTGTGTGTGTGTGTGTGTGTGTGTGTGTGTGTGTGTGTGTGTGTGTGTGTGTGTGCGTGCGTGCGTGCGTGCGTGCGCGCGTGCGATCAGTGGAGGAGGTCAAACACAACATAGAGGGGGTCAAACACAACATTCCGTTTCATTCATGGAGGAGAATGAGCAGCAATTTAACCCATTCAATTTAGAGTTGAGCCATAACCATTATGTTATACTTTGGCTATTCCAAAACAGCGGATATATACAAGGTCATGAGCGTATTAAACCGGGCGCCTCCTGCGTAAGGATGATTTATCCTTAGTTGTGCACCAAAAATAGCAGATCTACAAGCTCAGATTGCACACGGGGACTTGGCACAACACAATGACGAACATGTGTGTATATATGTATATATATATTTGTCATATATCATATAGATAGATAGATAGATTGATAGATTCATAGATAGATAGATAGATAGATAGATAGATTGATAGATTCATAGATAGATAGATAGATATACCAGCCATGTAATTTCCAATCAAGCCTATGACGGTCAGTTTGTTTATTTGTTTAACTGAAAACATTTCGGTTCAGAATGGGAGTCGGATAATAGTGAATTTGACAGCGATAACGGCTCCGTATTGCAGGTCTATTTAGTCGCTGTCCGGCAGAAACGTCATATCTCCATATCTTTTATTTTGTAAATTAATGTCCTACGTCTTCATCTTTCAAGAGTGTCGCACAAAAAATACGTGAAAATTGCAGAAAAATATGTGAAAATCGCAGATCTACAAGCTCACAACGTGTCACAGAGCAACACGTTGTGAGCTTGTAGATCTGCGATTTTCTGGTGCGCGGCGCGCACACCAAGTACAAATCCGGCATCTATTCATACGGCCAGACAGCAGCCTGCCTCTCCTGCACGCATACAAAAGAGAGCTTTTTCCCTCGTCTTGAGCTCAGGTATTCAAATGCAATGAATTTCTGGGACAGGGGGTCTGGCTACAGATTAGTCACAACAAAACCTCTTTTGTTCCGTTCCATTACTATTCTTGTTCTGAAACAATAGGCAGAGCATCTGTTTCCGTGTTTGAAAGTTGCAAATCCCGGATTGAACCGCAACTCGCCAGGTATAGACTGCCTCATCGGTAAGACGGTATATCACGGTTGGGTCTATAATGCATTATAATGCGCTTATGAGGCATTATAACACTCGTTATGATTGTTTATCCCCATGCAAGACAACTTATAACGAGGTTTGTGAAGTAACATACTTCACTTCATGGTCATAATGCATTGCAAGCTCAGCGGAACATCACGTTATAACTACAGTACCAAGTAACACTTTACTTAAAGGCTGTGTTTAAAATGCATTATAATCACATAAACTGTATAATGCATTATAATGCTTCATAACACTCGTTATAAATGTTTCTAAACAACTTATAACAAAGACACGTTATAACTGACGAAGTCCTGGTAGTTATGTGCTGTTCCGATATGCATTATGACCAGCACTTGTAATATGTCATAAACGTTGTTATAAGTTGTGTCATACATGATTATGAACATTTAAAATGCCTTATGCACAGCAGCCATATTGGAAAAACCTTGGGCCTCTCGTTACTTCATTCACAGGTGTTACCAATGATACTAATGAAGGCTCTGTTCCATTCTGGTCAAACAGAGTCAGGGTGCTGATATTGTGCATGTTGTTCTCACTGGAAACACTGCTACACCAGTGGGTATCAAAGTGTGGTCCAGGGACCCTCATGGTTCCTTGAGGGAGTTTCAAATTACACACCCCCTTAAGGGGTGTGTAACTCTGAGAGTTATGGGGGTCTTTGAAATGAAATAAAAAGTTTGAGAACCACTGTGCTACACTAAATGGAACAGCGCCTTCATTAGTATAATTGGTAACACATATAAGCAAGTAAGGAAGAATTTCTTTCCAATATGGCTGCTGTGCAAAGAGCCTATTAGGCCTGTGATCGGACAATCAGACAATAGGCTCTATTCACAGCAGCCATATTATGAAGACATTCACAGGTGTTACCAATGGTACTAATGAAGGCTCTGTTCCATTCTGGTCAAACAGAGTCAGGGTGCTGATATTGTGCATGTCGGCCCACTGGAAACACTCTGTTACACCGGTGGGTCTACAGTTGGGGTCCAAGGACCCTCATGGGCTTCCAAATGGCCCCTTACAGGTGTGTAACTCTGAGAGTGTACAAATGGTTCCATTTGTACACTCAGAGTTATGGGGATCGTGGAAACCACTGTGCTAGACTAAATGGAACAGAGCCTTCACATTGGTAACACCTGGGAAGGAAGTGATAATATGGCTGCTGTGCATAGAGCCTATCGGGGGCAAATCTAAACAAATGCCAAATTCATAACTTATCTTCATATTTACCTGTGATTTTTTTTTTAATAAGCCTTGATTTCAAGAGGAGGGGGGGGGGCTTCGGAGGTCAACGCACGCTCAACACACACACACACACTGCTGACAAAGGGAAACATATTTCCAAGCGCTGTGAACGTATGAAGAAAAGGGATGGAAGGCTCATTTAACACCGCTGCCCTTGTCTGCACCCGCTCTGAGGAGCTCCTGTCTCCTCACACACACACACACACACACACACACACACACACACACACACACACACACACACACACACACACACACACACACGCGCATGAGTTCACATACTGTACGTGCGCGAACACAAACGTGTGTGGGGGGGGGGGCACATGCATGAAGAGCGCACGGCATGCCCCCCCCGCACGCACACACACACGCACACACACACGCACACTGCCTCCTCTGCTTTCATTTCTTCTCCCCTCTCCCAGGGAGAGTGGGAGAGGTCGACATTGTAACAGCGGTGTTGAGGGGGGGGGGGGGAGATGGCGTCCTCTCACCTTGACGGGCATATAATGAACATTTCTCATTTTGAGCTTAGCTTCACACAGTCAGTCAGCTATTTTCTCTTTGAACCCCCCTTTCTCTTCTCTCTCTCTCTCTCCTTTTTTTTTCTCCCACATTCTGACATTTCTTTCTGGCGGTCTTGCCAGGATGTTCTTCACGCCAAATTTGTGCCCCTTCTTTTAAGAAAAATCGGATACATTTTGGTTGATTTCTTTTTCTGTGTGTGTGTGTGTGTGTGTGTGTGTGTGTGCGTGTGTGTGCGTGCGTGCGTGAGTGAGTGTGTGAGTGTGTATGTGTGTGCGCGCAGGGGGGGCACATGCCGGCATGCCGTGCGCTCCTTATACATTTGCCCCCACACACACACACACACACACATTTGTGTTCGCGCACGTACAGTATGTGAACTTATGCGTGTGCGTGTGTCTGTGTGTTATTTTAGCCGACAAATATGATAAACAAAAATATATATAACACAATGTTATCCCCGGTTTGACCCTCCCAGAAAACTGCAGGTCTGCTGCCCACTCTTATTCAGTTTAAAACACAGCTAAAAAAAAGACTCTCCGTTTGCCACTGCCTTAATTTCATTGGGTGATTTAGTCTTTTTCACTGCGATTCCATTTGCTAGGTTTACTTCCTTTGCTTTATTGTAACCTAATTGTAACCTATAATGTCCTGTTATGAGTTTCCTTTGCTTAACCACTTAAACCCCACGTGGTTGAGCGGAGTCCCTCAGGGCTATATACTAGTGTATTCAGTTATTTTGTTGTGGGGAAAGCTTTTTTAATTCTGGATTTAAAAAAATAAAAATAATTCTGGACTTTTACTTGTAATAGAGTATTTCTTCATTGCAGTATTGACACTTTTACTTGTGTAAAACACAGCTACAAGGTCGTGGGTTGTGGGCCTGTGGGCGATGGGGGCGTGTTCTATCCTCCTTGTCATCAGTGCCCATACCCTAGGTGGGGTTGGTGAAAGGGCCTTTCTGTGTGGAGTTTGCATGTTCCCCCCGTGTCTCCTAGGGTAGATACTCTCACAAAAAAGAAACATGTAGTAATCCTGGTCACTATACTGCCTCCCCCTGGTCAGCCGGGGCGCCTGATGGAGGGGAAGGGAACTGGTTGGAATAACGTGTTCCTTCCACGCGCTACGTCCTCCCGGGGAAACCCCCCGTCCCCGTCCGGTGCCAAGAAGAGGCCTGCCTCACTCCTCATGCATTGAAGGAAGCATGAGCTCAGTTCGGGGCTCTCCCCAGGCTGGAAGAGGGAGAGTAGCGCCCAGGATTACAGCCTAGGCATTGGCGCTGGGTGAAAAAAAATGGGTTACAAAAAAAAAAAGAAAAAAAAAAAACATAAACAACAACATTCGAGTACTTTTTCCACCACTGATTCTACTACACTTGTGTGGATTTTTGGCCCTCACAAGTACAGTAAGGCAAGTACACACACACACACACACACGCGCGCACACACACCTACTCGCTCACGCGATCGAAACAAGCCCACACACTCGTGCCCACCACCGGCGTACATGGCGTGGAGTTGGCAGCGGCAGCCTTCACCAGACAGCTGGCGAGAGCCGGGTGCCGCGCTGGCTTGCTGCAGGGAGCAGACTCAGGTGACATCTGCGCCTCCTGTTGCAGCGCAATGCGAGAAACACTAAAAGTGAATTACAACATTAAGCCATCCAGACCGGGAAAGAAAAAGATTGCTTTGGGGCTATTCAAAAACAGCAGATCTACAAGCTCATAGCGCGGCACCGAGTGCCGCTACGAGCTTGTAGATCTGCTATTTTCTTTGTTTTTTTATCATGGAAATGTGTGCAAATCTTTGAATAAATATCTATTTTTTAAAACAAACATTTTTAACTCAAATATTTGCTTCTGGGGATTCTACATGTCTTCTAAATCCTAACAGTTTTTTTTTTTTAAACGTATGTTGCTATGCTATCAGTGGTTCCCAAACTTTTATCATGTCAAGGACCACCCAAAATGATATGTATTTGGCCGCGGACCCCCCCCCCCCCCCCCATCTCAAAATATGTTGTTCCAGGGACCCCCAGAAGCAAAAAATTGAGTTAAAAATGTATTCAAAGATCTTTTTTTTCAAAAGAATAGCAGATCTACAAGCCCATCTCAATGTTGTTCCAGGGACCCCCAGAAGCAAATATTTGAGTTAAAAATGTATTCAAAGATCTTTTTTTTCTTTTTTCAAAAGAATAGCAGACCTGCAAGCTCATAGCGCGGCACCAAGTGCCGCGCTATGAGCTTGTAGATCTGCTATTCTTTTAAACATAGCCAAATAAATCAAAACATTACACAGATGCCCTCCCGGTCTAAATGGATTAATGATAGTACTCTGCAAGCTGTCGCTCCACATTACCCATCCATTATTCCTCGCATGATGGGCTACTCCGGACCCAAAAACCGCTCCCCCCTGCCTCAGTGTACGTTTTTACTCAAGTAAAAGTATCGATACAGCAATGTTCTCCGTTACAAGCAAAAGTCCGGTATTCAATATTTACTTGAGTAAAAGTACAAAAGTATTGGCATCATAATATAGTGTACCAACAGTAAAAGTGCTCATAGTGCAGAATGTACCATTTCACCCATTTTCGTAAGTAAGCACATCTTTTTGAAAATAGCAGATCTACAAGCTCACAACGGGTCACACCGCTTGTAAGTACTGTATTTATTATAAGGCTGAAGTGGTTAATGTGTGTTTTGTAACATTAATCAAATTCCACAAAGTAACAATAGTAACTAAGGAGCTCAAATAACTGCAGAAGTACAAATGACTCTGAGATGTACTGGAGTAGAAGTAAAAGTATTGGAAAATAGGAAACACTCCAGTGAAGTCAAAATACCTCAAAACTGTACTTAATGGTACTTGAGCAAATGTACTTATTTACTTTTTACCGTATACTCAAGTACAAGTATTCAAAAGTACAAATGAGGAGGTTTTCAGAAATTGTCAGAAACGTTCAATATAGTGAAAACAGCAGCTCAAGCTTACAATGTACCAATCTGGGAACCCATCACCAAATGAAAAGGAAAAACAACGCCCTCTGCTGTTTTTTACTATCTCACTTGGCTCTGGGAGGAAGTCGACGTAGCACACGTGCGCAAGGAAACTGGGGTTTTGGTCTGCCTTCAGCCTTTCACTTCCGGTGGTGCGACTATGTTTTCATTCCCACTAACAATATTTCTACACGGAACACTAACACCACTTCTCCCAGAGAACATGGATCGTTTTGTTAAAATGTGAATATCTTTCCGTGGTTTTGTCTGCTCCGAGGACGCTATTGTTAAATGAGTTTCGGTTTGTTTCGAGTGGGGAAGGATCGGCGGACACGTAAATCCCGCCCACTACATTTGATTGGGTAAAGCGTGGCCTGCTTCCTGATCTGAAGGCATGCCCACTTGTAGGCCAGTGCGTACGCGATATGACGAACCCCCCCGACAGATTCAAACGCAGAGCAGAATCTGTTTTTGAGAGATTAACAATGTACAGACAAGTGTATACGCACATTCACCTGATATATGGTGCCCATTCTTACACACACACATACACACACACAGTGGAAGGAGTAATGTCTCCATAGGCGCCACGGAAGACATTGTCGAGGCAGCACACTTCCCCACACTTCCAATAACTTCAAATCCCCCCCCCCCCCTCCCGAAAACTAGTAAAATAAAGGGCCAATCGATCACTCACAGCTCCCGTCAGTCCCCCTCACTCCTCTACAGGGAAATAACAGCGTGGAGGAGAAACAACAAAGTCAGCTCCCTGTACAGTATATATACACACACACACGCTTGATTTTCTTTTCGTGCCTTTTAAGATGGCCTACACAGGGCCGTGTTAAAGGAGTAGTTCACACAAAAAAAAAAAAAAACGTAATTTTTCTATCAATTACACACCCAATGAAGCCTTGTAAGCCTTGTTCATGGATTATTATTTGTTTTGTTTGTGTCACATTCCTAAGACAATAATTTGATGACGGGTCATCGGTAAGAGGAGACTCAGCTACTACCGGAGACTCTCTGGGTCATCATTCAAATCTTCATGGGGTGTGGAATTGATAGAAAATAAGTAATTTTTTCGGTGAACTACTTCTTTAAAGTCAGAATGTGACTTTTTTCCTTCTCTTTTTTTTAAATTGCTATCCATACCCATTTGTTCCGTTTTACTGTGCCTCAATAGTGTTACTAACAGTGTAAGTTTAAATCCTCATACTATGCAATAACTGCAACGTCTAATAAACCCAAAGAACGACACACACGGATACTGCTAATCACTTTGCTATTGTCGCTGAGTCTGCTGTCGTTTCTTTCTTCTTTAAAAAAATATATTAATAATTTTATTTTTTAATAAAAAAAGCAACAAAAAAACTATGTACTTCAATATTTATAAAAAATAAAATAATGTGACATACAGTACAGTAGCCAAAGGCCGATTTTCAGGCACCCCGCCCCCGCTACTCATACTTCAGACATATTTTGTTTGCTAGCACCGACGTCTGGCAAGAGAGCAGAAGCCAAGTTGTGGAAGCCAAGAAAATAATCCAGGAAAAGCATTGCGTCATTCTGTTCACCACAATTGGGAAGCATTCTTTTCATTATTTCAGTATAAAAAATAAAAGATGCATACTGTATATAGGCTACTCTTTCCTGACCATCTAAAACCAAACAAACTGAGTTGAGGATGCATCAGAGCCTCTTTCTGCATCGCTCACACTATTATACAGCAAGTTGAGCATAAACAAACAGAGCTTGAACCACTAAGCTAAGGGTAATGCAATTACTGTCATGTTTTAACCCTTTAAGACTGGGAACGCGTCGGTGTAATTTTCGATTTCTTTGGCTATTCAAAAAATAGCAGATCTAAAAGCTCGCTATGAGCTTGTAGATCTGCTTTTTTATCATGAAGATGTGTGCACATATTTGAATATATATATATATTTTTAAAGCGAACATTTGTAAAATATGTTGTTCCAGGGACCTCCAGAAGCAAAGATTTGAGTTATAAAAGTTGTGCAATACAATACAATAGGCTACCGTAATAGACAGAGTAAGGGCGCCATCAAATAACAACACTTAACATATGTATTGAAAAATGTGCACACATTTTCATGATTTTTCAAAAATAGCAGATCTACAAGCTCATAGCGCCCCCCCCCCCCCCCCCCCCCCCCCCCCCAGTTTGAGAGGGTTATTTGAGGGGGTTCCAAATGGACCCTTACAGATCTGTAACTCTGAGAATTATGGTGGTCCTTGAAATTAAAAAGTTTGAGAACCACCGGTATTGTAATTGTAATATACTAGAAGAACGTCTAGCGTGACGCGTCGTTCACTTTGCAGTGCCACCTTACAGGCACCTCACAGTGTGAGAGAGAGTTTTGTGCTCTCCTAAATCCACGGCAGGCTTTGAAAGTACCCACTTCAGAAAGAGGTGACGTGCATCACCTCTCCAATGACCAAAACCCACTTTGTGATTACTCAGCTAGAATTTATAGGTAGGATGTGATGTCATGCTGTCGTGAGATTACGTCACACTGGCGTTGTGTCCATATTCGGTACAACCGTCTCATCGTGATGTCAGATTACGTCACACTGGCGTGATGTCAGATTACGTCACACTGGCGTGATGTCAGATTACGTCACACTGGCGTGATGTCAGATTACGTCACACTGGCGTGATGTCAGATTACGTCACACTGGCGTGATGTCATATGACGTCACACTGGCCACATACAACGTTCGTACATACTGACAACCGACATGGCGCAGGATTCAAATTGTATATATAGATACCAGCTCTGACAGTGTGATAAAAGACGGTTCCAAATGGAACTGATTCCGGTTCCTCAATGTTTTTATTTTTATTTTTATCCCGCGATTTTTGTAACCCATTTTTTTCACCCGGTGCCAATTTCCTAAGTGATCCTGGGCGCTACACCAGCCCTACACCAGCGCTACACCAGTCCCCCACAGCCAGGGAGGCCAGGGCCGAGCTCATGCTTCCTTCAGTGCATGAGAGCCAACTGACCTTCTTGTCACCTGACAGGGGGGAGTTTCCCTGGTAGGACGTAGCGCGTGGAAGGAACACGTTATTCCAACCAGTTCCCTTCCCCTCCATCAGGCGCCCCGGCTGTCATGGGGGAGGCGGTATAGCGACCAGGATTACTACATGTTTTTGTGAGGGTATTAACTACCCTAGGAGACACGGGGAGAACATGCAAACTCCACACAGAGTAGGCCCTTTCGCCAACCCCACCCTGGGTATGGGCGCTGATGACGCGGAGGAGAAGACACACCCCCAGCGCCCACATTGTCCCTGGCGGGAATGGAACCCAGGACCTTCTAGCTGTGAGGCGACAGCGCTACCGACTGCGCCACCGTGCCCCTGGTTCCTCAATGTTGAATCTGGCTCCTACCGGTTCCTACCGGTTCCTACCGGCTCCTACCGGCTCCTACCGGCTCCTACTGGTTCCAGATCCAAACCCTAATTATTTATTATTATTATTATTTATCGTTTTCGTCAGTAAAGTGTTTAAAAGGAGGGAGATACTCGAACATACAGCTAATGACTAATAGTTGGAAATAATTATGGTTATTAGCCGAGGCCCAGAGACCCAGAAGAGAGAGCGAACGCTATAAATACCCAACAAAACCTTTAACCAACAATTAAGTCACGGCAATATGATGAGGCTGCCTTGGTGTAAAAAAAGGAGAGCTAATTAAAAAGCAGCAGAGATAGCATGGTGACGAGAGCGTGTGTGTGCGTGTGCATCCATCCATAGGCGCAAATTATTGTTCCCTTCTCCCCGCTACAAGGGCGGCAGTGGTGCATGCGCACAGACGCAGCATTCACGTTCATTTAGGAGCCAATTGGTGTGTTTGATATGATCTCTCATTCAACAAATGCACACAGCCTTCTATGATATCAATGTTGAAACGGGCCGTTTCTCACCGAAAACACGCATTCCTCTGCGTCACAGCACAGTGGCTCTCGCCCTGTGGGTTGGGACCCCCGGGGGGGTCCGCAGATGACGTGACAATTTAAGACCTTTTTGATACCTAAAGAAATACCGTTACCGCATCAAAAGTAATCAACACACTATACACTAAAAACTGGTCAAACTCTGCCCAAATGGACAAGAACGACGCAACAATTTTGATTTTGAACCACAGCTATAATAGGGTTCATAATATGGTTAAACATGGAGCAAGTCCCCTTCCCTCATGCTCCAGTGTTGTTTGTCTTCGAATCCACAGAGAGAGAGAGAGAGAGAGAGAGAGAGAGAGAGAGAGAGAGAGAGAGAGAGAGAGAGAGAGAGAGAGAGAAAGAAAGAGAGACGCTATAGCTCCTCATCTATTCCTATCATATTGATGCTTCATATCCATATGAGAAAGATCTTTGGAACACAGTTCTTCTATACCGCTGTGACCCTGGGGAGAGCGCATCATAGCGGCAGTGATGTCAGGCTTCGGTACTCTATGGGAGAGTCTCTTTTCCCGGTGTTTCACCCAGGTGGACAGGGTTTTGAGGTTATAGGTATAGGCATCATTTCTGAGAGGTTAGGGTTAGGCATAGTGTTTGTAAGGTTAGCTTTAGGCATAGTTTTTGTGAAGTTAAACGTTAGGGTTTAGGTGTACATGAACAAGAAATCAGCAAGCACTCATCAAGGCGAGTCGTTCAAACTTCAAATAAGTAATGAGTGCACGGTTCAGGCAGAAACAGTTTCTTTGAAAACAATACCAGCACTCACTTTCATCCATTTAGGATCTTGTTTTTATTCAAGTCTTATCGCCCCCAGCAGCACTCATTTAACCGGACGTTTCGGGCCTCACAGTGAGGGTTTAGGTCTAACCTACAGTAGGTGACACACCAAGAAAGCGGGCCTCTTCTTTATAGTTCACAGATATTAATGGGCTAAAGGCTCCGTTCCATTTAAGGTGGGACAGTGGTTCTCAAACTTCAAGGACGCCCATAACGCTGAGAGTGTACGAATGGAACATCTGGTTCCATGTGTACACTCTTAAGAGTTACACACCTGTAAGGAGCCATTTGGAAACCCCAGTGAGCCAACATGCACAATAACAGCACCCTGTTTGACCAGAATGGAACAGAGCCTTCATTAGTGTCATTGGTGACACCTGTGAAGGAAGAGGCCCAATTTATTTCCAATATGGCTGCTGTGCATAGAGCCTATTGCAATCTGGAAATGTTTCGAATGATCTTTTTTTTTTGGTGTGTGTCTAAATTCACAAATTCATCTTATCAGTCTCTCGCTCACACATTTTCAGCTTTAGGGATATAAGGTTAAATGTATAGTAATACAAACGTGTGTGTGTGTGTGTGTGTGTGTGTGTGTGTGTGTGTGTGTGTGTGTGTGTGTGTGTGTGTGTGTGTGTGTGTGTTCGTGCAAATCTGACACACTCTCCTGTCTCTCTTTCGCTGTCTCTCTCCCCCCTACATTGTGTCAGGGTCTCATCTTTAACGGCACACAGAACAGACAAAGAAAGAAAGAAAGAAAAGAGAGAGAGAGAGGGAAAAAAAGCCGTATACAGAGAAAAAAAGAAAATACATCCAATTAATGTTGAAGCCGTCCCCAAGAAGTCAACGTTGGTCTTAGTTTGACTCTTAGTGCTAATTATAAACCCGCCCCCAGCATTTATGGTATTTGTGGCGACGCACAACGCAACGTTACTACAAGCCCCCCCCCCCCCCCCCCCACACACACACACCATCACGCCACCCCCACCCCCCACCCCTCCCCTTCCAGGGGGGGCATGGCAGCGCTCTCCCGTGTGCACGCAAAAAAAAGAAACAATACGAAATTAACCCAGCCGTCGTCGTGGCAACGAGCACGGCTGGAAACAATATCATAATCAAAGCGGCGGCGTTTT